>NW_015649585.1:1271473-1279903 GCF_001515625.1 Sinocyclocheilus rhinocerous | reverse complement strand
TTCAGGGAACGAGGGTTACACAAGTAACCGAGACGTTTCAACTGGTCTCAGCTACTGCGCCAGCAAAGTCCAAATGAGCTCAGGGCCCTGCTGGAAATTCATCTTACGGAAGTTTTTTGGAGCGTGGCAGCTAGTTTCTAACAATCAGCTCTATAATACCTGGAGAGATCCATTGGCATTCCCATTCATTTCAATGGCACAGTATGAGCGAAGAAATCTGCCATCTTTTTCAGAAATTTTTAAGCTCACCGAGGCTTCATTCATTTGATCAAAATACAGTAAAACACTAATATTGTGACAAATTGTTGCAATTTAAATGAACTGTTTTCTATTTCAATATATGTTAATGTCATTTATTCATGTGATGCAAAGCTGAATTTTCAGCGTCACATGATTCTTCAGAAATCATTCTAATATGCTGATTTGCTGCTCAAGAAACATTTATTATTATAATCAATATTTTAAACAATTACGTTGCTTAATATTTTTTGTAGAAACCGTAATGGACTTGCACTGAGCTTCATGATGCACTTGAAGCTCGCTGATTTCCAGTTATGTATATTTTCCATGTGACATAGTCACCTAGTTGACTAATGAATGTCTGCAAGAAGACTTAAAAATCCAGGACAATTCTGATGAATAATATCAGAACAAACCTTTATTTTTCTATATTTTTACCTTTATATCACTGTCTTTTCTTTGACAATCATTTCATAGTAATTTACATGTTTATGCCAAAATAGCAGTGCTTTCATTGCATTATACTGTTTATAATTAATTAAATATGTTTAACATCATTGCATTTCTTTTTTTTTTAAACAAGTCTTTACTATAGGTTTTAAATTATTTTGGATGTGATTAATCACGATTAATCGTTTGACAGCACTACTATATATATATATATATACATACTGTATATATATATAAGGTTATTCAGGTCTTTGTTACAGCATCTACCGACAGGTGCTAAACCAACAGATAGAGCAAATAACCAGCTAGGTCTAGAAGCCAACATTTTAAGATTACATTACTTCCATGTTACAGGTGCTTGAATTGAGGCATCAGCACGTCTGGGCTGCTCAGAACTCTCTGTCCTGCCATGTTGTCTATTTGAGAATGGAGGAGTCATGGAGACTGAATTGAGAGCTCTATGGGGAAGATGTTGTTGAGATTTTAACCTTTGTGTGCAACCAGTGGTGCATCATGCGCTCTTTGTCTCAGATATTGAACAGAGCATCTCTGCTTCATTGCAACACACTCTCACCCAGGAGGAGATTCATTGGCAGAGTCTAGCCTCCTAATTGAAAACAATCAGTGTCCTTTAGAGAGGGCTGGTTAGAGATTTGGGACTGAGGAGGCAATAATGAGCTTTATTACCGCTTATCTGCCGTATGTGAGGCACATCTGGGTTGAGACTCTGTGATTGATTTACTGTCACTTGTAAGTTGACTGCAATAATCCTCTAGGATCTATATTAATTACACTGAAGCTAGTTATTTATTATTTGTATTGAGATGAATGTCTCCATAAAGAGGATGATGGTGTTTTTCTTAAAGGGAATGATGAAAATTGCATAATTTATTCACCCTCATGTTGTTTCAAACCAATTTTACGTTATCTTCCTGTAGAACCCAAACGGTGAATTTTTGAAGAAACTGCACGCTGCTCATTTCCATACAACAATAGTTTATAGTGACCGTGTCAGTGCTAAAACATGGCTGAGGTCCGTCATATTTACTGATTAACAATGGCAGATGGATGAAAGACTGTTCTTCCTCTGCTTTCTTGTTTTTTAGTACAAAGATACCCTTTTGTATCACTTTTGATACAAAAGGGAATGTACAATTGTAGTCACTTGAAATCTTAAAAGTACGTAAAGACAGACACTTTCATGACTATGTTTCTCAAAACACTGAAGTACACTTTAAAAGTTCACTTTGTAATAATATCAAATTAAATGTTTTACTTTAAAGTACATTTAAATCATATGCACATTTTGACATGCTGAGTTGACTAACATACTAAAGCACATGTGAAATTCTTGATTATAAGTTGAACTGTAGTGTGTTACTCAATATTACACATTTAAAGTTTATACAATTTAGATGTACTGAATTACAACTTGATCTTTTCAAATGTGTAATTACAATTATATTTAAAAACCTGATATATGTCTCAATAGAAATGACTATTGAGTCTTAGTTTATTATAAATGCCTGTCAGTACATACAGCAGTACATTTTAACCATATTTCAAAGACAATAGAAGTAATTATGAAATCACATATAAAAATGTACTTAAATCCTAAAATTCAATTAGGGTGAAAAAAATCACTCTAAAGTGAAACTAATTGAATTTTACTATAAATGTAAACTATAATACACTTTAATTGTAAATAACATGTAATCAAGTATCCGAAAATAATGTATTCTGTTTGCACTTAAGCGTCTTATATTTAAAGTATATTATTTCCATTATAAGTACTCTTTTTAAATGTATGCTGAAGTTTACTTTTTTTGTTACAAGGGAACCGAAGGCTGAAAACACAAAGAAAGGGAAATGTTTCACTTTACCATTTGTAGGTTCTGTATTATTTTGTGACATATAATGTAAAACAAAATAATTAAATAGTTAATATTGTGATTAAGAATAAGCACACTGTAAAGTGATTTTGTATCATTTCTAATCAGGCACTGAATAGAGGACACATAAAAAGTATTTTGTTGCATTGGGTTCCAAAGGCGATACAACAGAGGGAGAGGAATCTTGCACAACACTGGCCTTACTCATGTGTATTAAATTAAAAAGAAAAAAAAAAAACTTCAACATTTTCAAAATGACAGTTTACAATCATAAATAATTTTAAATGCACATAATCTAATGAATTATTCATTAATGGCAATCACAGCCATTATTGTCATGGTGATTATGTAATCTCTCAGGCTTTATGCAATAATTGCATCTGGCGTCTGCTGTTAAATGTCATTTGGCTGTTTGAATGCAGAATTACACTCTACATTCCTTATTCCTCTCCTGTCGAAATCTCGGGAGGTGCATTCGGTTCAATCAGGGATGTTTCCCTGATTAAGACACTTTCTCCAGTAAGGTGTCTGATTTGTAATTTCAAGTTTTAAAGTCTGTTAACGAGTGTGACCCTTTTTTTTTTAGCAGCCCATGCAGTGTAGAGCAGATTCGGAGAAGGATTGGGAGACATTTGCGACAGAGCCATTATTTTTGCAATTTCATTTGGCGCTGAAATTGCACACTTTACTTTTAGGTTATTAATTGCTTTGAATATTGATATTGCTTAAGGAATTATTAACTGCAATGTATTTACTATAATTGGCTCATTATTTTCTTAGCCAAAAGAGAGACGGGCGGAGGCCAAAGCGAAAGGATTTATTCTCATATGTAGCTGAATGTATTTTAGCTGTAAGTCTCACGTGGGTATGAGAAAATGAGATGGGTTTAAAGCGGCAGGATTCTGCTCATAATTAGATTCTCACCCATTGTTAAACCTTACTGGGTTATTCATTACCTGCCAGTGTGCTTACATGCAGGCTCAGTAGCTATTACTGCAAAGAAAGCTTTAAGAAATCAAGAAGCATCGGTGGATGGAGAAAATCTGAGACAGATGGAGAGAAGGAGGGCGAGTAAGTGCTGCTTTAATTATCAGGATCTCTGCTCAAATTGTTTTACAGACAAGTATGAGTTTCCCAGTGTTGGACATAAACGCCTTTTATATATGTTTGTGCCTTTGGTGCAACAAAGTGTGTTGCTCAGTGGCACGATGGTGCTGTGGGGCTCAAACCAGAAACCTTCAAGGTACCAGCAGCCCTGAGCTTTAGCCACTTAGACTGCAGTTCCATAACAGTTTCATAACAACATTGTATAACATCATGTAAGTCTGTTCCAGTTCTGTGTCAATTACTGGGTTAAGATATTTGTACAATACCAGTTATTATTATCATTTAGTTGGGTATTTCTATGTTCTGTATACATATTATTTATTCACCTTCTTTGGGAAATAAATATTTTTGATTAATATTAATGTTTTAAACAAAACCATAAATATAATTTTAGAAAAACAAATACATACAAATAAGAATATATATTTTTAAATTGGTCCAAAGTATGTATATTTTTCAGTGGACAGATGGATAGATTTACTAAGATATTAATGATTATTACTACCATTAATTTTTCTAGTAATGACTATAGGTCTTCTAGATTGACTAAATTTATGGATGCTATGCTCATTTTACTGCTGTTGCCTTGATAGTGAGGTGGTAAAATGAAAATTAAAAGACATCATGCCATCTGATTTCATGCCATAACATGTTGACAGTTAACACTGTCACACTTCCACTATAACATTTCCCTTGAGAACTGTAGCTTTTGTCTTATCGTAAATATCTCTAAAAACATGTAACACCAACCAAACACTAAAGCAACAGCGGCAGCTATAAGTGGGCAGGTTACGTCATTTGTGAAGTCAAGCATTAGCACAAGCACATTTGTTCGAGCATAATCATGTTGTTATTTGCATTGTGTTGTCTGAATGGAATTCCTCTCTGTTAGAGATACACACTGTCTGCAATTATTACAATGTTGATGTTTTTCTTATAAATACACACTCATCAGGCGGCATCACTGCTGATGCATTAAAAATTCATGACGCAAGCTGCAATCAGAGTTAAAATGTATGATGCATTTGCTGCCTGTGTGATGTATTTGCCTTTTTTTGGGGTGTTAGATAGATTGTCCAAAAAAGAGATTTACCAGAGAATGTTTCATAATTCACTGCTTTGGTGTTGGATGTGCTGAATACAAAGAGGGAGATGGAGAAAATGTGTTCAAGTAATGAAATGACTAAAGTCGAAAAGAGCAGAACAAAAGAAATATCAAAGAACAGAACAAGGCGCTTCAGTCTGTCACTGTCCTGTTTTTCTAATAAGGGTATTTTGTGAACAAAGAGATAAGCTTTGCTTTACTTTTAATGTAGATCACTTGAAAGGGTCTGTATTTTGTTCTGGTTTCTAACAAAATGCTTCCTATTTTTATGCGACTGTATAAGCGTCAGGGTGGGTAAAATATATAATTTGATTGGACTGACCAAGTGTAGACTTATGGAAGCCTATTTCCGCCACAAAAAAAAAAAAGGTTATTGCTACTGTTTATCTACATCTCTGTCAGACTCATGGACTTGTGTTCTCTTTCAGTTGCCGTTTTCCTGTCTTCTGTTCTAGTTTAGTTCCTGTGTGCCCTTATTTGGTTATGTTCCTGTTCTCGTTTAGTCATTATTAGTTAATCGTCCTCACCTGTCTGTCCCTCATTAGCACCCCTACTTTAGTTCTAGCCTGTTCAGTTGTCCTTCGTCCGGTATTAATGTTGCTTGATGTTGCTGTATGTGATGTCCTACGTGTGTCTCCTGTCTGCCTTTGTGGATTTACCCTAGTGTGGATTATATTAAATACTGTTTGAATTCATCTCCTTCGTCATGCACTCCTCATTCCACCGTAGCGTGACAGAATACCGGACCCACAAAAAAGAAAGAGATTATTTATTTTCACCTCGGATGTGTGTGCTCAGAAAACCGTATATCAGAAGTTTAAACTAATATGGTTTAAATGCATGATTTCAGCATGATAGGTATTATAATTAAAACCAAACAGATGTTTTTAGCGGAGTATCTGTGTCAGACTCATGAACTTGTGTTTTCTTCAGTTGTCTTCTGTTCTAGTTTAGTTCCTGTGTGCCCTTATTTGGTTATGTTCCTGTTCTCGTTTAGTCATTATTAGTTAATCGTCCTCACCTGTCTGTCCCTCATTAGCACCCCTACTTTAGTTCTAGCCTGTTCAGTTGTCCTTCGTCCGGTATTAATGTTGCTTGATGTTGCTGTATGTCATGTCCTACGTGTGTCTCCTGTCTGCCTTTGTGGATTTACCCTAGTGTGGATTATATTAAATACTGTTTGAATTCATCTCCTTCGTCATGCACTCCTCATTCCACCGTAGCGTGACAGAATACCGGACCCACAAAAAAGAAAGAGATTATTTATTTTCACCCATTTTTGTCAGTTTTTTTAAATGGATTATTACACCTCCCGGACAGCGAGAGCACGTAGAGGAGCTCCGCCCACTGCACCATGGCTGAGGGTGAGCCGAGCTCAGTGGACTACTACTGGGATATATATGCAGACATGCCCCCTCTTCTCCCACCTTCGTCTGAACTCTTTGCCTGCCCTGAACTATCTGTCTGCCCTGAACTGTCTGCCTATCCCGAACTGTCTATCTGTCCTGAAACGACCACGGAGGTCGTTCCCCTGTCGCTGGCACTCATGGTGCTGGAAGTGGCCTTATGGCGTGTGTGGGCAGCACACACCGTTCCTAAGCCCCCTGATCATCCTGAACTGCCGCTCAGCATCCCTCTCCCACCACCTCTGCACCAGTCCTCACCATCGCCACCGCTGTCTCCTGGCAGCCCCTCTGCTCACCCTCAGCCCACCATCTGTGCGATGGGATCGCCGTGGGTCTGCCAGTCTCCATCGGCGTCGTGGCTGGAGGATCCTTTGTCTCTGCCTCCAGCCTCTGAGTCCCAGACTCCGCCTCGGCCCTTTGACCCAGCGGCTCCACCATGGCTCCTAGCTCCCTCCTCTCGCCGTGGCCCATCAGTCCACCAGCTCCACTGGGCTCCCTCGTCAACCATCCGCCGTCTTGGGACTCCACTCCTCCGGCTACACCTCGTCCCTCCTTCCCTCCGGCTCCACCTTGGTCCTCTGTCGCTCTGGCTCCACTGCGGCCTTCCAGATCCCCACCTCGGTCGCCGGAGCCATCTACTTCGCCTTGGCCCTCCAGGTCCTCCCCGTCACCCTGGCTCTTGAGTTCTCCGTCTCAGCTATCAGCCCTTCCTCCACCATGGCTCTTCCCTCCGTCGGCTCCACCATGGGCTGCCATCTTGGCTGGGATCTGGGTCCCGCCTGGCTCCTCCGGCTCCCTCCTGTCCTCTCCCTGGCTCCTGCCTCCATCTGATCCGACCTGGCTCCTCCTGTTTCCTCCATGGCTCCTCAAAAAAAAAAAAGGTTATTGCTACTGTTTATCTACATCTCTGTCAGACTCATGGACTTGTGTTCTCTTTCAGTTGCCGTTTTCCTGTCTTCTGTTCTAGTTTAGTTCCTGTGTGCCCTTATTTGGTTATGTTCCTGTTCTCGTTTAGTCATTATTAGTTAATCGTCCTCACCTGTCTGTCCCTCATTAGCACCCCTACTTTAGTTCTAGCCTGTTCAGTTGTCCTTCGTCCGGTATTAATGTTGCTTGATGTTGCTGTATGTCATGTCCTACGTGTGTCTCCTGTCTGCCTTTGTGGATTTACCCTAGTGTGGATTATATTAAATACTGTTTGAATTCATCTCCTTCGTCATGCACTCCTCATTCCACCGTAGCGTGACAGAATACCGGACCCACAAAAAAGAAAGAGATTATTTATTTTCACCCATTTTTGTCAGTTTTTTTAAATGGATTATTACACCTCCCGACTCATCTCCATTGCCCGTGCTAACCCTGACCTGCTGAACTTCGCCAGAGACTTCAGTGTTTTCGCCACGACCTGCCCATTTGATGATGAGACACTGAAGTCTCTGTTCTGGATTGGGGTGAATCTTCACCACACCATCGACCCCCCCCCCAAGACACCTCGGGACTGACATGGATGGAGGCCATCATACGGTGTCTGGGGAGCATCAACCCCCGATCCAGAACACATCCAGACCCAGAGCCCAGCCCACATCACACCGCTGCACAGAGCCCAAGCCTGAGCCCACCGCGACTGATGAGCCATCACCTAATGGAGCGACAGAACTGAGGATCGCCTTTGAGCCAGAACCTCAAGTGATGTCAGACCAGGTGCGAGAGCCGACTACAGTGCTCTCCACGGGGGAGAGTGCTATGCTCCGGCTACACCTCGTCCCTCCTTCCCTCCGGCTCCACCTTGGTCCTCTGTCGCTCTGGCTCCACTGCGGCCTTCCAGATCCCCACCTCGGTCGCCGGAGCCATCTACTTCGCCTTGGCCCTCCAGGTCCTCCCCGTCACCCTGGCTCTTGAGTTCTCCGTCTCAGCTATCAGCCCTTCCTCCACCATGGCTCTTCCCTCCGTCGGCTCCACCATGGGCTGCCATCTTGGCTGGGATCTGGGTCCCGCCTGGCTCCTCCGGCTCCCTCCTGTCCTCTCCCTGGCTCCTGCCTCCATCTGATCCGACCTGGCTCCTCCTGTTTCCTCCATGGCTCCTCCCTCCATCGTCTCCTCCCTGGACTCTGTCTGTTTTCCTCCTACTGGGAGTCGGTCCTCCACCCGACCCTCCTCCTGTACTGTCTGCCTGCCATCCCCTGTCACCATCCTACATCCGCTCCTTTGTCCTCCGCCTAAGTCCTCCCCC
>NW_015649585.1:1261316-1271206 GCF_001515625.1 Sinocyclocheilus rhinocerous | reverse complement strand
AGGCCTCCCCCCCCCCCGTCCCTCCCTTTTTCTCTGCGGCACAAGGTCGAGCCTTCCGGGAGGGGGGCGAACTGTCAGACTCATGGACTCAGTTGCCATTTTCCTGTTTTCTGTTTTAGTTTAGTTCCTGTGTGCCCTTATTTGGTTATGTTCCTGTTCTCGTTTAGTCATTATTAATTAATCCTCCTCACCTGTCTGTCCCTCATTAGCACCCCTAATTTAGTTCTAGCCTGTCCAGTTGTCCCTCGTCCGTATTAATGTTGCTGTATGTGATGTGCTACATGTGTCTCCTGTCTGCCTTTGTGGATTTACCCTCGTGTGGATTATATTAAATACTATTTGAATTCATCTCCTTCGTCGTGAGCTCCTCATTTCACCGTAGCGTGACAATCTCACAATTCTCAAAAAAGTTATTTTTTCTTCTCAAAATTGTGAGATATAAACTTGCAATTGCAAGTTATAAAGTCCAGTTCTGAATGGAAAAAAAACAAAAACAATTTTTACAATTGCGAGTAAAAAAAGTTGTATATCTAACAACTTTGACTTTATTTCTCAGAATTGTGAGATAAATATTAAGCAATTCTGACTTTATAGCATGCAGTTCTGAGTTTGTATCAGGCAATTCTGAGAAAAAAGAAAAAAATGTGAGATAAAAGGTTGCAGTTACCTTTTTTATTCTTTATTCAGCGGTGGAAATTGGCTTCCATATAGTGTGACCGTCACAAAATGACAACACATTTAACTTGGACTGGAGTTTCTGTGAATGCACTTTCATACACATACACAGACTGTTTATTGACAAGAGTTTGAGGTTGTAATTTGTATATTATGATTATTAGTTGTATAGTGAAATACCTGTTGTCTTTGTGCAGTATTGTCAGTTCCATAGCCTGAAAAACTCAGATGGTGGGAAACAGTGGCGGGAATTCTTTGTTCTGCTAAGTTTGAGAATGGTTAATGGAGAATGGGTGTTTCAGGGATAATGCAGCCGAGTTGCTCCTGTTATATTTTCCTGTTCACTGCATTGTAAATTATTATTTTTATTACATAAGAGAGTAGATTGTTAATTCTGAATGATATGATCAAATGTTTCTTCTGCACTTGAGGTTTATGGGAAAATTTTAATTGTTGTATGTCCCTTCCCATAGGGTAATGGTGCTGGCTGGCTGTCTTTGTTTAATGGAGTTAGTTTGTATTTGTTACTGCAGTGAGGAGTGTGGCCTGAGGGCTGCAGGTATTTTGTTGATGTTTTTTCTTTTGAGTTCTTTTTGGTATATTTTTGTGAAGTTTGTATTCTGCATTTTTGCTAATTTGGTGATGTTTTTAGATGAGAATTTGTCCCATTTTGTCTATTTTTTTCATGAATGTAATATTTTTGAGTCTCAGATTATTCATGTTTTTCAAGTTTGAATAAATATTAATCTATATGAAACTTTTTGTATTCTCACACTGCCTCTGTTTAATTTGGTCATCCTTTTTTTTTTTTTGGTGCCCTTTACCATTGCATATAGACTACTACACTTTTGGAACAACAGTTATTTGTGTGTGAGTGTTTTTAACTTACGATAATCATATTTTTTGGAAGCTGCATTCAAAATATCTTGAGGGAGCATGTGTCCCAGTATGAATGTGCATGATGTTTCTGAGCAGGGGAGGGGGGAGGGGAGGGGGTCATATTGTTGTAATGTTTTGCAGCTTCGGTTTTTTCCTCTGATCTTGAGAGCTATTTTTTATTGTTCTGTCCTCAGGTCTCCCAGATCAACAGTTCTGCGCTATGCAAAAAAATAAGATGAGACAACTTGGGCACTAAAAGAAAATTGGTGTTGGGAAGGAGCAGCCTTGCGCTGGACAGTTTCGCTTCATTTCCCTGCCTCCCAGGAGAATAAGCCAGACAGAGCGGTCATCATTCATTTCAAGAGATACTGCAGCAACTGACGGCAATGGAGCGGTCTCATCTGAACAACAGCTCTGGCTCTTGGTTATTAGAGGATCCCATCTGTCCAACCTCCCTCAGCAGCACCACTTTCCTCATCGTAGCATACAGCACCATGTTAGCAGTGGGCCTGGTGGGCAACACTTGCCTGGTTTTAGTCATCACACGACAAAAGGAGATGCGCAATGTGACTAACATCTTCATCGTCAATCTCTCATGCTCTGATATCCTTGTTTGCTTGGTGTGTTTACCGGTCACCATTATCTACACCCTTATGGATCGATGGATTTTGGGCGAGGCTTTGTGTAAGGTGACACCATTCGTTCAGTGTATGTCCGTAACGGTTTCGATTTTCTCCATGGTTCTCATTGCCTTGGAAAGGCACCAGCTCATCATCCATCCCACCGGTTGGAAACCAGTCGTCAGACACTCCTACCTGGCTGTCGCGGTTATCTGGATCGTAGCATGTTTTATCTCCCTTCCGTTCCTTTCGTTCAACATCCTCACAAACTCACCCTTCCACAACCTCAGTCTTCCCTTCAACCCCTTCAGCGATCACTTCATCTGCATTGAACAATGGCCATCTGAGGGGAATCGGCTCACTTATACCACAACGCTGCTGCTGTGCCAGTACTGCTTACCATTGGCGCTCATTCTCGTCTGTTATTTCCGCATATTTTTGCGTCTGAGTCGCCGTAAAGACATAGTCGAAAGGGCTCGAGGTGGGCGGCAGAAGAAGATCAAAGGCTCAAAGCGAGTCAACGCCATGCTAGCCTCGATTGTAGCAGCGTTCGCCCTCTGTTGGCTGCCACTGAATGTTTTCAACACGATTTTTGACTGGAACCACGAAGCAATTCCCGTCTGCCAGCACGACACCATTTTCTCGGCTTTTCACCTCACCGCCATGGCGTCGACCTGTGTGAACCCAGTGATCTATGGGTTCCTAAACAATAACTTCCAGAAGGAGCTGAAATTGTTGCTTTCCAGGTGCCACTGCTGGGGGCCGCCCGAGAGTTATGAGAGTTTTCCTTTGTCCACTGTCAGTACAGGCATTACTAAAGGGTCTATCCTGAGCAATGGCTCTGCTAGCACCTATCAACCACACAAGAAACACGGTTTGGAACAGAAAGAGACCATTTAAATGTGTCGGATGTACTATAAGGCAATGTACCTACCTACATTTCAAGCATTCAGAGGTGGCTTGAGAGCACTGAATTTAAGGTTTGGACCGAGAAAATCTGTGACATTCCAAGTTCTCGTTGCTAAAAGATGTCCGCTTGTCTTCTTTAAACACAGAAATGGACTGAAACATATTAAGGAAAGGCTTACTGTAGCTGGGCTCCGCAGAGGAGAACCATGTAATGAGAAATATCATCGCAAATTGCGTTGCTGTTTTAACCACTGCTAAAATGACTATGGCCAATTAAACATGCTGGTTTTGTGGCCATTATATGGTGAGTTCTCAATGGCACAGAAATAAATTTTTGCCAATTAGAGCAAGGTTTTCTCTGAGAGACATTATAATGAAATACTGAGTGAGGAGGCCTGTTCTTATCATAGTCCTTTTATGACAAGATATGTCATATGTGACTTGGTAACAAAAAAAGAAATGTACTTCTTTGGTTCTTTTCACTATTAAAGTAATAGTTCGCCTAAAGATAAACATTCTGTCATCATCACTCATGTTGTTCCAAACCTGTGACTTTCTTTCTGCTATGGAACACAAAAGCACCATAAATTATCATAAAACTAGTGCATATGACTTGTGTGCTTCATTCCAAGTCTTCTGAAATAGCCTTGACATGGAATTTATGTCATTTTTAACTGAAAATCTTCCTGCAGTGAGCTTTTAATTACTGAATCAGTAAATTGATACAGATCAGTTTGATTTGCAAATGGATCAATTAGACAGCCATTTTGATCTGATTCACTTTAAATGATTCATTGTAAACATCTGACTCAAAATAATGATTCAGTCTCTAATGAACATAGTATGGCTTCAAAAAACTCATATGGACTACTTTTATAGTATTTTGTCATCCTTTTTGAAGTTTGAAAGTTTTGGTTGCTATTTGTTGTAATTGCATGGAAAAGACCAACCTTTTGTGTTTCACCAAGGAAAGAAAGTTATACCAATTTGGAACGATGTGAACATGAGTATATTATTGTTAACTATTTCTTTAAAGGAAGGTACAGAACTAGCAATATGTGTATAATGTGTACATTTAAAAACAGATGTAATGATAATATGTAATAGTTATTATACGGCATCATGACTATATAAACACATTCTGTCATTGATTAGGAGTAGAATGTATCCTCTTTCAAACTGGTATGTACAATAATTTACACATTTTGTTGCTCTGTGTGAGAGGTGTAATTTGTTTTACTTATCTAAATGTTAGTCAATATAAACAGACTGTGTCTTTCGCGGAATGGCTTTATTTGCCAAAGCTATCCAAGTGAATTATAGATTCAGATCTTCATTTGCACTTTCACTGGACTGTGGGTCTATACTAAACTATGTGCATGTTGTAAGTAGCATTTGTAAAAATACATATACATGTTTATGTGGCCAAAACATCATCTAGTTATTAGAATATTAACACTTTGACACACTCTGCAAATGTCAGATATCTAGTAACATGTATGAAATGATCAATCAACTTTATTTGAAGTTTAATTATTATTAAAGTATTAATTATTATTTGAAGTTTCTGATCTAGTATTCACATCATTGATTTAGTAAAGTTATTTAATCAGGATTATGTTGCCACTTAGTTTAGTATACCCTTGTGAAAAATAAGTGTGCTTAATTGTATTGAATGTGAGCTTGCAGTGTTCTTAAAATATTCAAAGTAGTATACTAAAAAACTGTACTTGAAGATAATACAGTGTATTACTGATGAAATAAAAAGCCACTTAAGTGTACTTAAAAAGAGTTCACTTTCATGACTATATTTCCTAACGCACTTAAGTACACTTATGTAAAAAGTGTAAAAAGTGCATTTTGTAAAAATATTCCAAATTAAAAGTTCATTTTAAACATCGTTTAAATTTTTTTTGCCATGCTTTAAATTATGCCCCTTTTTACAATATGTAATATAAGTCTCTGGTGTCCCCAGAATGTGTCTGTGAAGTCTCAAGAAAGCGGCTGTCACAGCATGTGAGTACTAAACTAAGTTTTCATTCACACAAGTTTACGTTAAAAACACACGAGTTACAAAAACAGTCTGTGAATGGTATGTCTGTGAAGGTACACAGCTGGGAAAAAAATTGCATGTTTATTTTAGATCTGTGTGGCAGCAGCAATAAATCAATAAATCCACTGCTCTCTTGTCTCCTCTGAGGCCGGGACTTGGGCTCTAAATAGTGTTCTGTGCTCGTCTGTGCAGCCAAAGACAGAACAGTTAGCATGTTTTGCTCAAACTTTCACCATGGCATTAGAGCTGGTACACCATTGTCGCTTGCGAAATCAAATGACGGCGCTGTGGGTGGAAACTTACAGATTAAGGGGCGGTAATATTATAATGAGATCCCTTTGCAACATCACTCAGAAGCGGCTCAATTTTTCCAGACGCTTGCAGAAAAAGGCTTACCAAAACAAAGTTTCTGGGTTAATTTTTTTAAGGTTTCTTGGTTGGTAGATGCACTTGGGACGTGATTATAACACTTAAAACCTGGAAAAGTCCGATTTTCATGATATGTCACCTTTAAATAAGAACATTTATTTTAATGTGTTCACTAACATAATAAAGCACATAAAGTACTTGTCTATAGTTTTAAAGGTAGTGTTAGTAAATATTATATTTCAAGTTTGTATAGTTTAAATGTTCTAAATTGCAAGTTCATCGTTACAAATATATAAATACAAATAACGTTGTGCCTTGGTCAGTGAGGATCTCTTTCGGGATCCCCACCCGAAAGAGATAATTCGGAAGAGGGCCTCTGCCACACTCGTTGCAGAGATGTTGCGGAGGGCCACTGCCTCCGGGTATCGCGTTGCATAATCGACCACGACTAGTGCAAAGCGATGCCCTCTTGCTGACCGCTCTAATGGCCCGACGAGGTCCATGCCAATTCTTTCGAAGGGGCCACACTCCTGGAGGGTCAGCGATCTAAAGCGCTGACGATGCTGTTCTGGGCTGCGGCCCACCCGCTGCAGGATGGCCTTCTTGAGGTCTTTGTAGGCGAGGAGGCTCTGCACTGGCAACTGTCGAGCCGCGAGCTGGGCCTCTCCTGACAGCAGTGGAATCAACCGAACCGCCCACTGATTCGGGGACCACCCACACGCCTTTGCGGTGCGCTCGAACAGCTTGATAAATGCCTCCGGGTCGTCCTCAGCACCCATCTTCTGCGGCGGGACATGCGGAGGCGGGGTGACGCTTGGGGTGGTGCCACCCGCCCCCTGGGCCAGCACACTACACAGCAGCTGTCGATCCTCGTGCACACCACGCAGCAGCTGTCGATCCTCGTGTTGCACCTCGAGGAGAGACCGAAACCTCTGGTCCTGCTCCTCCCGGAGCTCCAGGAGAGCTTGATGTTGTGCATGGTGGAGGTTGGCGAGGGACTTGACCAACTCCCCCAGCGGCGCGGACTCCATGACAGCGTATTCCCTCCGAATTTTCTCCCGGGTTTCGGCACCACTGTGACAAACTCTTGTCGTCCCGGTGTAGAAATGAGGGAATCAGGGTCTGAGATCAGTTTGTGCACGCGAGTGCGCCCTTTTTATTGACACCTCTTTAACGAAATCAAAACAAAACAGAAGCACGAGGGCTTTTCAGCCTCCACTCAAACAAACTAAGAAACGGTTGCAACCAACAGTGGTTTCTTTTCGGGCAGGGCACGAGACAGCATGGCACGCTCCCCAGGCACTCCCCCCCACTCTCTCCAAGCCCTGCTTTTTATCCTGTCTCTCGACTCACTGCAAAATGAGAACACCTGTTAGATTCAATTAACGAGAGGCGTTTCCCTTAACCATCAACTCCCCAGCACTCCTTCTCCGTCTGCAGAGGCCTTTAAACCACTCCCCGCTTTCCACAATATTACATGCAAGTTTCAGTAGGGATGTTTTAGTTTAACATAAATGCAGTACATTTTAACCGTATTTCAAATACAACAGATATAATTATGTAATTACATATAAAGATATGTTTAAGTCCTACTTAAAAGTACTTTTATAAATAATTGTATTTAATATAAATGTAAATATGTAAGTATTTTATTTACATTTTTATTTAATTGCAATGACCATGCAATTAACTTCAGTACACATTCAGTTCACGCTTAAGTTTATTGTTTTAAAATATTATTCCTGTGCTCTTATAACTGTATGCTAAAGTGTACTTCTTTTTTAACAAGGGTATTCTTCAACACTGATCATTATACACATACATATCTTGCCATCCTTATGTATTTTCTTGTGGCATGTTTGTTAAAACAATGTACAGGGTTATGTGTCACTGTACAGCCAACCATAACATGCTGCTATTGCCCTGTCCCAACTGACAACCTCATTTTTGTATTTCTCCTCATAATCTATATTTTGGTGACATAATGCCACATAAGCTCAAAAAAAGTAGTTCGCTGTGAAGGTTGTGAAAGGACACATAGAAAACACAACAAATGCATGACAAACATAACATCCTATGGCACAAACTCATGCAATGAAGGCTATGAAGTCACAGGTCCACGTAAGTGCATCATTTAAGACAGGGCCTGAGTTCTCACTGATAATATATAGCTTGATATTAATTGATTATTTCCTTACCGCTTAGTTCTTTTACAGTTAAGTCCTCAGAGACACACTGCTCTTCTGATTTATTAAGCAAAGCACTCATCAAAACATAGCACTGATAGCACATTGACTATATAGCGTTTGTTCACTTCTGACACATACTATATAACTGTAAGTTTATTCGTATTGATCGAATTGATTGTGTTTTGCTGAAATGGTCCATGGTGGTTTTAGGGCCTGACTGAGTGGGGAAATTTATGTTTTAACTATACTAGCTTGAGTTTCCCAAAAGCAGGGTTGCATCGAGAGTGAAAGGCATTAATGTGTGGCCATAAAAAACATCGTAGCCATTCACCTGGAAAAGTTAAACATTCAGACACCATTTACAAAGATATTTATGGTGTGATACAGTGTATTTCAGAAGCGTCAGTAGTTTTCCTTTCTTTGTTTTTCACATATTGGAGAGTCAGTTATTGACTGGACAGCCTGCAATGTGGAAAAGCTATATTCCAGCAATACACCTTTAGAAAACCGCTTTGAGGTATTTATGTGAATCAATACTTTTTTTTTCTCATTTTCTTTTTATTTTGCTGGCCACAATGTGTGGAGTGTGCCTGAGGTCAGCCGGCTGTTTAGCATAAAGCTGATATCTGGACTGCTCGCAATAAAGCATTTACAATAGACCTGCCATAAATACAAAGTCACATATGGCAAATTTCCATTCATGAGGCTGAAATATACAGTATAAAATCGCTGTTTACAAACCCAGTGAAGTATCTGAAAATCTCCTGGACACATTGCAGCTCCCAACACTATATACACAAATGTACTGTTGATTTTATGTTATTGAGCATTCACATGTAAATCTTTATAATTTGCTGTTCAGGACAAATTAATGTGCCCTACAGAAATTGGTGTCATAATTTATTTATATATTTCAGAACTATTTAACATATTCAACTTGATTTATTGTCTTAGTTTCTACATTACCCAGAATCAATGAAAGACTAAATTATTTGACTCATTATGGATTCATTTCATAAGAAGAACCAAGAATTATCACCATTTTCTAGTCAAGAAAATTCAATTAAAATGCTGCTTTAAATGCTTTGATTTGTGAAGAATTCAGATGGCAATAAAGGTTCAGCAGAAATATCCTCAACAATGTAGTCATTTGTACATTATTCATCATGTCATTGGATATTTGGTAATGATGTACTGGACCAAAGTTTGTATTGAACTTATGTTGATGTTTTTCTTTAAATCATGAATGTACTTTCATGTATATTAAAATTTTAAACCTCCATCTGTAGCACTTCTTTTGTGTTTCTTAGTGCTTTTTACTAATTTTGAGACATTTCTGAGAGTTTTAAGATAGAGTCGATGCCTAAATTAACTACACTGTAAAAAAATCCAATTAACAAAAGGTTGGAAGGGCAAAAATATTTAAGTTGAGCTAATTTTATTGCTTGGACTTAGTTGAGAAGACATATTATATTAAGTCTACACAAATATATTTTAAAAACATTGAATGAATGGTTATTTTTAAATCCAGTCAACATTCAGCGTATTATGAAGCCCGGGAAGTCACCTGTAGTAGAAAAAATAAAAAACAAATCCGTGGCGACGAGTTTATAAGCCGTACTCACGAATTCTTAAACTGTTCCCTCAGTTAAACAAATCGTGCTCACGGATTAATAAATAGTACCCACAAATTTCCAATCCGTGCACTGAGATTTTGTTAACCGTACTTTCGTTTTTTTTATCTGTGGGCACGATTTATTAAACCGAGGGGACAGTTTAAGAATTCGTGAGTACGGTTTATAAACTGAGGGGACGAATTGCAAAACCGTCGCCACGGATTAATTTATTTTATCTGTCCCCTCAGTTTATAAACCATACTCACGAATTCTTAAAGGGGTCATATGACGTTGCTAAAAATAACATTATTTTGTGTATTTGGTGTAATTAAATGTGTTTATGCGGTTTAAGGTTAAAAAAACACATTATTTTCCACATACTGTATATTATTGTTTCTCCTCTATGCCCTGCCTTTCTGAAACGCGTCGATTTTTACAAAGCTCATCGGTCTGAAAAGCGAGGTGCGCTCTGATTGGCCAGCTATCCAGTGCGTTATGATTGGCCGAATACCTCAAGCGTGTGACGGAAATGTTACGCCCCTTACCATACTGTGATGCTGTGTCCCGGCGCGACGAGACA
>NW_015649585.1:1261077-1261242 GCF_001515625.1 Sinocyclocheilus rhinocerous | reverse complement strand
ATGGCAGCGGCGGCAACAACAATACTACAGCGAGAATAAAAGTTACGCCTTCTTTCATTTGCGTGAACATTTGGGCGGCGTTACTCAAATCTTCCCACATCGTGATGTAGACATGTGGGGGCGTGTTAGAACGAGCCGTTTTAGGTAGGCGTGGCTGACTCTTAA
>NW_015649585.1:1249953-1260402 GCF_001515625.1 Sinocyclocheilus rhinocerous | reverse complement strand
TTTTATCCAAAACGACTTACAAAAGAGGAACAAATGACTCCAAAGTCAGTCACAATGCCAGGTTTATTATACAATAATAATCAAGTGCTAAGATTATCACAAATTAAACAAGATTTTGATGCACATCTTTCTTATTAAATCGTTGTATTCCACCTCGTACTGTTACAATTGATAGAGAATCACTTAAGACAATTTGACGTAGGCCTATTCCACATAATAATATGCAATAAAACAATATAAGTATATATTACAATATAACCGTATAAGGTACGGTTTACAAAATCTGAGCGCACGGATCGGAAATTCGTGGGTACGGTTTATTAATCCGTGGCCACGATTTGTTAAACCAAGGGAACAGTTTAAGAATTCGTGAGTACGGTTTATAAACTGAGGGGACGGATTGTTTTTTTTTTCTCCTTCAGGTGACTTCCGGGGCTCCATATTACCGGGCTTCGTTTGTTAACGAATCATATTGTAGCTATATTGTTTTATTGTATGTTATTATGTAGGCCTACATCAAATTGTCTTAAATGATTCTCTATCAATTGTAGCGGGTACGAGGTGGAATACAACGATTTAATAAGAAAGATGTGCGTCAAAATCTTGTGTTTATTTATGATAATCTTAGCACTTGATTATTATTGTTTAATAAACCTGGCATTGTGTTATGACTGACGACTAATTTGTTCCTCTTTTGTAAGTCGTTTTGGATAAAAGCTTCTTCTAAATGCAACCTATGTAACCTAACTGTAATAATAACAATAGTAGTAACAATTATAACAATAATAATAATAATTATTATCATTATTATTATTTTAATTTTAATTTATAGGCTAAATAAATTAGTGCACTTAAGAGAGTAAAACATTTATCATAAAATAATTCATGAATGCTTTATTTTTAAGTAATCTTTTACAGTTTTGGAAATGTGTTTGTGTACTATTCATTCTTAACATGAAGACTTATTTTTTAGTGATTTTATTATACTAAGCTTTTCCCTCCGTAGTTAGATGAATGCTTCACTGTTATTGTTATTATTAAATAACTAGGCTAGGCCTATTATAACATTGCATTCAGTTAGAGAGCAAAGGAATGACAACATAGCCTGTACATTATTTGTTTTGTATTGCTTTTTACCTTCTCCTCTCGAAACTCAATAGTTTTTTTTAGAAAATTCAGGAAATGTTCTATTATTTTTTAGCGTTTATTTTAGGCTATAGGATAAAACACCGCCGCCTGTGTTATCCTATTGGTGATTAATGTAAAATAAATGCTAAAAAGAAGTGCACGTGGGCACGATTTGTTAAACCAAAGGAAACAGTTTAAGAATTCTGCACAATCTGACTTTGCTGCAGCCTGCAATTAAACTGCTGGATTCGTCTGGCCAGAGAAGAACGATGGAGTTTTAGTTCCTTCGACACACAATTTTTCTGTTTATTACTGTAAAGCTGCTTTGACACAATCTGTATTGTAAAAAGTGCTATATAAATACAGTGACTGGACTTTACTTGACTCACCTGGTTCATTTCTGACTTCTGCCTCATTTTAAAGATGTAATTGTGAACAGTAGCAATATTTGAAAATGTTTGTTTGCAAATTTGTTTAGTCTTTTTTAAGTTCATTAAACAAATGTTTAAAATAAATTTTGCAGTTGTATTACAAATGTAATGTTTGACAACTGGAGCACTTTAGAGGGATAGTTCACCAAAAAATGGAAATTTGCTGTTATTTTACTGACCCTCAGGCCATCTCAGATAACAGTGACTTTTTTCTTCAGTAGAACAGTAAAGAAGATTTTTATCTGAAACGGTGATCCTTGGCGATTCATACACTGCACGTCTGTGGCTGCCGGTTTTTGATTGTTTAGCTTCGTAAGACCTCAATGTGTCCTCAGGAGCCTTTGGTAATTTGGTCTTGTCTGCACATGTTTATTTGACTCTCAAAAGCCGGCAGCCAGAGACGTGCAGTTTATGAATTGCCAAAGACTATGGTTTCACCTAAAAAATCTCCTTTACTGTTCAATTGAAGAAAAAAAGACATCTTGGATGGCCTGAGGGTGAGTCAATTAACAGCAAATTTTCATTTTTGGGTGAACTATCCCTTCAAGCATGCATGTTTAGTGTGTATGACAAATGTTATAAATGCAGATTGTTATTAAATAAAGGCTATTATGTGTTGTAATGTGTGTAATGATTGAATTATGTGTTGTAATGTGTGTTTTTAATGATTGATAGACACCAGTTAATAATTTTCTTAAACTCAGTATAAAATATAATAACTAGTTCCACAGCAATTTCTTATGAAGCCAAAATAATAAATCTTAGTTGAGGTAACCTATGAAAAACATGGAGTAAATGGTTAAATTTTTATTGACATAATTTGCTTGACCAATTAAAACATTTTAGTTGAATGGACTATAAAACTACTTCAGTAAAGGTTGAGCAAACTAAAAAAAAAAAACGATTCAGGCAACACTTTGACGACAGAAATTGACTGAACGTAAAATTTCTGTGGAACTAGTCACTAAATAATAATTAGTTGAAACAGCTTTAATTTTTTTTTTTTTACAGTGTATGCTTTAAGTATTAATGTGTGCAGTTAAGGTTGTTTTGCACAATAAGATCTGCTTTTGACTGTTTTGTACAGAAACTGGTGAATATTTGCCTCAAATAGAAAGGCACAGAAACAGACAGATGAGAGAAAGAATGAATTACCATCCTATATCACCGTATGCTGAACAGTCTCTTATCTTTTTAGAATTTTTTTCCTCCATGTTGTTGTTAATCGAGGTCGTTAACTGATGTTAAGCCAAATTCACTTTTATCACACACAATAATGACTGAAACTCAGGGCAGAGTCCAAAGATTATAGTCCAGAGATAGTATTCAACTTCTCTGGCATTATGACTGAATACACAATGTTAAAAGGTTTTGTCAGTTTGAAGCATATTCTTCAGGTAGCAACATTTATATTTACTGGTTTCATTGAAGTTGAGGAAATGGTTTAATACGACTGAATCAACCCCAACTACAGTAGGCTGGACAAGTGAAAGTCATTCAATGCTTTACAAAAAGGAAAATGATGCTGCAGTTTTCACAAAATACAATAAAAAGATGATTAAATGGACAGAGCACTGACTTGCTGAAGATTATATTAGGTAGGCTATATGGAAGTAGGCTATATGGAAAACTGTGTATTACTGTAAAATTATTAGACATCCCTTGTGTAAAATAATCACACTTCAGCATACTTTTAAATAGAGTACTGATAATGAAAATAATATACTTTAGTAATTAAAAAAAAATAAAAAAATTTCATTTATTTTTTTATGTATAGTTTTAGTTTACATTTATATTAAATGCAGTTAATTAAACTTGAGTGTTTTTGACCCACTTAAGTATATCTTCATATGTAATTTCATAATTACTATTGTCTATTGTCTTTAAAATATCTGTACTGCTGCATTTATGGCCACATTTATGGTCATCATTTATTCACTTAAGTGTGTTAAGAAACAGTCATGAAAGTGAAGTCTTTTTAAGTATACTTAAGTGGCTTATTATTCCAGTAATATTATATTGTCTGCAAGTACAGTTTTTTTTTTTTTTTAAATATACTTCTAAGATTTTAAGTATACTATATACAGTACAGACACATTAAATACAATTAAGTACACTTCTTTTTCATAAGGGCAATCATGCTGATCCATGTTGATAGATGGCAGTGCAGTGTCTTATGCCATTGTGGATGTCAACTCTTTTGACTAAAATTAAAGCATTACAATTACTAAAAGAACTGCTTGAGGACTCAAATGAGACATCAGCTAAGGTATGAATATGCGTTATGAACAACGTCTACATCAGGTCATGCATATCTCAGGCAGGGCAGACAGAAATGAACAGAAACGACTCACACACAACATATCTTTCTCTTCCATGTGTTCTTTGCTTTGAATAAAATGTTAATTACCTCTTGCAGACACATAATAGGTCTTATCAGGATGTAGCATGTCGTGCCACAGCAGTCTAACTTCACTTCTAATAAGTGTGAATGGAACCTTGGGTACTTCCTGCTATGATTCATACAAATAATCCGACAGCTTCATGGAAAAATGAAGAAAGTGACTTGACAGGACACAGACAGAAGAATGAGCTGTATTAATGAGCCTCTGTCACTTTAATTTTCTTTCTCCATCCACCAGCCCATACCTATAACAAGATCTGTTTTCCCACCTTACACTGTTTTTCTCTCTTTCTACCTCCCTTCTTATGTTCCAATCTCCCTTTTTGCTATAGGATTCAGTTCTCACCTGTCTTAAAGGGTTAGTTCACCCAAAAATGAAAACTTGATGTTTATCTGCTTACCCCCAGGGCATCCAAGATGTAGGTGACTTTGTTTCTTCAGTTGAACACAAACGAAGATTTTTAACTCAAACCGTTGCAGTCTGTCAGTCATATAATGGAAGTGAATAAGAATCACGGCTTTGAGATTAGGACATCAATGTGTGGTCACGAGCCGCAGGGTTTAATTTGGTTTTGTTTGTGTATGTTTTTTTGACTCTCAAAGCCATGATTCCATTCACCTCCATTATATGACTGACAGACTGCAACGGTTTAAGTTAAAAATCTCCTTTTGTGTTCTACTGAAGAAACAAAGTCACCTACATCTTGGATGCCCTGGGGGTGAGCAGATAAACATCAAATTTTCATTTTTGGGTGAACTATCCCTTTAAATGAACAAACCTGCACTGAGAAATTCATGCCTTATTCATAGGATGTTGAACGAGACTCAGAGTTTTGCATCCATATACAGTGTATTGGCATTATTATACTGCACCAGAACAGATGCTCTGGGGTTAACACAGGATAAAAGAACACAGACGAGCACATTATGTATACATTTTTCTCACCGACATTAAATATTTTTTAGTGCAAGACATGAATGTGACTTCAAAAGTATCCTGGATAACCTCACGTAGACACAGTCTGGATCGTTTGAGATATTTAATCATCATTCTGTTTTGAACACCTTTGCTGGGAGGAAGGAAACAGTAATGGAAACTTCATGTGTTTAACTATCACCAATCCTCACAACTGCTTCCCTTCCTGACCCACCTGAGTAATTAGATCACATCTGTCATTTTGTGTACTTGTATCTGAGAAATATTACACTGCAACAATAAATAGAATACTAAATGGATTCCCTGAAATGCACTCAAATGTATTAAATTATAGCTGAGATCCAGCACCTGCTCTCACCTAAAGCAATTACAATGAATGGCAGTTGCATAAATACAAATAAAGGCATACGATTATGGAAGCTGAGCACTGGTGTGTTTAGAGAGAAGTGAAATATTTTCTCTGTGTTGTGAAATGTTCTGCAGAAGCACTAAATTTATAATGTGAGCTTGCACCATGTCTGAGCTTTGCCTTTTGTGTCTTTTTTTCAAACACAAGGAACATGTTAAATGTGGTCTTTCTGAAACAAACAGAATAAAATATACATCAGTGTACATTTGCTAAAAGTTTCAGACATGTAAACAACAACTTGCTACTGACATGTTATACGTAAACCGGACAAATTGCACAAACTAACTAGCAGCATACATTCATAATAAAAGTCCTTTTAGGGTACACATATATAGGGAATTTAGAATAGCTGCCCCCAGATAGCATAGCTAATGTGTCTAAAGATAAATTCCCTAGTCTTTGGAGTCAGTTTCACCTCCATCTGGAAGTGCCAGCAGTCTGACAAGTTTGGCCACAGGTCGTAGGTATAGACGGTCATTGACCTGGACTTGAGATGTCCTGATGTGTCTATTAGCACTGGGTATCAGTTTGACAACCCAACCAACTGGCCACTGAGCTCTGGGATACTGTGTATTGACCATCATTACCAAAATTTTCCCAATTAAATATAGGGTTTCCTGCTGCCACTTCTGTCTAGAGAGTCTAGACAGGTAATGCAGGTAATGCAGAGTGTAATATGACCAGAAGTGATCAACTTGGTCTGAGAATGAGCCAGCAGTGCTTGGATAGGGGTTCTTGAGTATAGATTACCTGGGGAAGTAAGGCAACTTGCCACCCCATAAGCAGCATGTGTGTAGTACAGTGGTTCTCAACCTTTTTTCCCACTGGGCCGCACTATGATCCAAGTGCAAGTCTCACGGGCCACACGCATTACGTCACCAATACAAACCAACCAGATATATAATATTATAGCCTAAATATTATGATATCTAATCGATTACATTCATTGAAATAAATAAATAAATAATTCTACTGACCATTAATAAAACACCTGATGCTGTCGGGAGCTGACTAATTTTGTAAAATTCGGCTCGAAAGGAGTAACAGCACAATGAAGTTGCGATTGTAAGTTGCAGTCTGTAAGACGCGTGACATTGCAGAAAATGTGCGTTCACAAATGTAGCCTATGTTGATCCAAATATGGAAAGCACTTTCGAATTTATAATCTGAGGTTCCCTCCAGAGATTTTTTGCCACATTTCTGCAATTAAGGATAATTGCTGCGTAGTATGGGTGTTTCCTTTTGCCTGAACATCTTCAAGTGAGTGGCCGAAAGTCCAGCACTCTCTTACCTTCACTGCTGATACTGCGACTAGGCCTATTCTTGTTTGTATGTGTTCCTTTGCTGGCATTTTCCACATTTAGTTTTTCTCCCTTAATAACAAATTTGCCCATTCTGATGCTCAATTTAACGAAATAATGGCTGCTGATGACTATTTGAATTGAATTCTGCCAAAGTGCGCGTTTGTAAGGGTTAGTTAAATGTGTAACGTGAGTACAGGTCTGATCATGTCTGAAAATAATATATGAAAAACTAAATTATTTTACATAACAAAAACATTATAGCTTATATTTGTTTAGTACATTTTTAAATTAATGTAAAACTAAAATGAATTGTAAAACTGAAAGTTTTTTTTAAAATTGTGTTCAGCATGGTGGGCCGCATTTGAATTTGTGACGGGCCGCGGGTTGAGAACCACTGCTGTAGTACTTCTTCAGTTAGTTAGTTAGGTCTTTATTGTCATTGCATATGTTTATACAACGGAATTCTGTCCAATTAGCAGCATTAAAAGAAAAATAATAATAATTAAATAAATAAAAAAATATAAAAAATATAAAAGGGCAGTAAAAACACAAACATAAGCTCTTGCATGCAAGTTATTAGTGCCCAGAGATCATTGTCTATTTTCCATAGAGGTCATTATTGCACAGAATCTGTTATTACGCTAAACCCGGGGCTACACAGGATTACTATAACTTCTGCAGCCTGTCCACAGCTCTGGGGAAAAAGCTGTTCTGTAGCCTGTTAGTGTGTGTTCCTGGGGTTCTCAGGGGAGAGTGGCAAAAAAAAAGAGGTTTTCGGGATGTGAGGGGTCCTGCTGGATATTTGTGGGCCATGTGAGAAGACGATTTGAATAGATGTCATACAAATTCGAGAGGGGGAGCCAATAATTCTTTCAGTTGTCTTCACAAGACGCTGTAGATCTTTTTTGTTCGCAGCAGTGCAGCTGGAATACCACACAGTACAGCAGTATGTTAAAATACTTTCTATTGTGCAGCGGTAGAAGCTAGTCAGCAGCCTCTGGGGAAGTCTGTTCCGCCTTAGAGTCCTCAAGAAGGACAGCCTCTGCTGGGCTCTCTTAAAGGGGTCATCGGATGCGACATGCACTTTTACAAGTTGTTTGAACTGAAATGTGTGTTGGCAGTGTGTGTACACAACCACCCTATAATGATAAAAATCCACCCAGTGTTTTTTTAAATCTCATTAAATAATTTCCCCTTTCTCAATCCATTCTCAGATGCCTGTCAATGTGATGTTACTCTGACAGGCCCTTCCCACGATTGTTTGATTGACATTAGCGTTTCAGCACAGACTGGACAGGTGTTTTACCTTAGACCCGCCCTGAGTGAGCTGTGATCAGTCCGCCATTGTTTCACCGCTGGAGCGGTTGTAGACAAGAATGTGTCCTAAGCGTTTGAGGTGTTTTGTTGTTGGATGTAATAATGAACATAGCAGTCATCATTTACTCCCGAAATCTGAGCCTCTGAAGACACAGTGGATTACTTTTTTTTTTAAGGGAATGCACCCCCGATATACCTAAATGCGTTTATGTTCGCGCAAATCATTCGTGATCCAGCTTCACCTGGAACAGTCTCTGAGAGCAGCTCAGAAGAGAGGAGCAGGGTGAGCAGAGCTCATTTGCATTTAAAGCGGCATGCAACAAAACAGCTTGCTCTGAAAGGAGCAGTTTTTGACAAGGTACACTACTTTTACACAACCATTGAGAAATTTTGACCAAACTATGTTACAGACTTTTCATTAAGACCCTAAAGAATCATATCAACTTGTGGCAAATGGGCATCCGATGACCCCTTTAAATGATACAGGTGGTGTTCAAGCTCAAGGTCAGGTCCTCAGTAATATACACTCCCAGAAACTTAAAACTTAAGGCTCTCTCCACTTCCTCTCCATTAATACACAGACAATTGTGGAATGTTTTTTTTTTGTGTGTTAAAGGGATAGTTCACTCACCAAGCTGTTTAATGGCAGTCAGCGGGTGTTACAGTTCATCAGTCCAAAAGAAGTGAAATAAAGCGCATCAATCCATAATAAAAAAGTGCCTCACACGACTAAGGAAAACCAGTCTCCTCTTGGCTTATATCGAAATCCTCCGACATTCTTCTTTACAAATTCTCGTTATTTACTTGTAATTCGTGACCGTTGTTTTGTTTTGATCTCTCCCCTGCGCTTCCGCGTTCGTCACTTCTGAGCGGCGCGTCCTACGTCATCCACCCGGAGCTGCTTCCGTGTACAACAGTGAGCAATTGGCTGGTAATCATTCATGCTGGTAATGGCTGATGTTTTGGGTATGGGAATTATAGTGGCAGGTTTCAGACAAATGGGGACAGTGGCTTGCTGTAGCGACAGGTTGAAAATATGTGTGAATACTAAAGTGAGCTGTTCAGCATATGCTTTCAGTACTTGTCCTGGAATGCCATCTGGTCCCGTTGCCTTATTACAGTTGATGCTGGATAGTGCTCTCTTTACCTGATAGTTCTGAAGAGTGAGTGGTTGGTCTCTCTCTGGAAAACTGATGTCTGCATTTCAGTCTGTCCTCCTGTTAAGGCTGGATCTGTTCTCAAAATGGATGAAGAAAGTATTTAGCTGCTCAGGGAGGGAGGGATCAATGGAAGTGGGATAACTGTTGCTCTGCTTATAGTCAGTGATGTTCCTTACACCTTGTCACATGGCGCGGTAGTTATTTTCATTGAAGTTATCCTCAATGCGTTGCTTATACTCTCGCTTTGCTGATGCCTCTGTGTAGGTAAGCCCTAGCCCTCCCGCACTCCTCTCTATCTTGTGATTTCAGCACTGCGTCCCGGACTCTGAGCAGCTCCCAAGGGATACACCTGATACACCACATTTGATTGGGATACACCTTGATCTGTTTTTACAGTATCTGTGCAGAAATTAATGTAAGACAGAACTGTAGTAGTGTAGAGATCTATGTCTGACTTTTCAAAGAGCTCCCATCTAGTATCCTCAAAACAGACCTGCAAGGCTGAAGAAACCTCCTTATTCCAGATGTACACTGTCTTAATTCATGGTTTTATTTAGTCTCCCAATAACCCATAGGAAAGAAAAATCAAAAGTGAGATCTCTTTAACATCTCAAATATTTCTCCTAGACAGAAATGAGGTTACTTTAAGATCGAATTGAGATTTTAGCTTGAGTCTCCTGCTTCTCAAACTAGTCTCCTGAGACAAAAACTCTAATAAGACAATGTTTATGTACTTAGGCACATAATTTGTTGTTGGAAAAAGTAATGTACCGGATGCCTTAATCAAAACGGATCTACAGAAAATGTAACCCTGGAGCTTTCTTTGTTGAAAGGCACATAAATGGCTTATGACTCAGTCTTGATTATTAATTGACTAATTTGATTATTAATACATATTATATGGTAGACATGTTTGAGCTCATATTGAGGCATTTGACTTGATGCACACTTTGTAAAGTTACTGAGATCACTTCTGAAATTTAGAGGAGACAAATGTGAGAGCTCTCGAGTCTTTAGTGTAGGAGAAAAATCTGAGCACAGTGAGTGATGTTGTTGAGATCTCTTCTAAAGCTTTAAAGTAGACCATTGTGACAGTGTTAGAGTTTTTGTCTCAGGAGACAAATTTGAGAAGCAGGAAACTCAAGCAAAAGTTTCCATTCAGTGATTGGTTGAATACCTCAAGCGTGTGACGGAAATGTTACGCCCCTTACCATACTGTGATGCCATGTCTGGCCGGAGCGACGAGACAAAAACATTAAAACCTTTTATAAATATATAAACGAGGCATTTGTTGCATCCAGTGGGGACATAATTATTGATTATAATGACTTATACTGTCTTTTTACGCGTTGTGTTGCA
>NW_015649585.1:1237626-1249943 GCF_001515625.1 Sinocyclocheilus rhinocerous | reverse complement strand
ACGCCTTCTTTCTTTGCGTAAACATTTGGGCGGCATTATGCAAATTTTCCCACACAGTGACAGACATGTGGGGCCGTGTTAGAACGAGGCGTTTTAGGAGGGCGTGGATGAGTCTTAACTTTTATAAAGAATATCTCTTTGGGTTTGAGACTTTAGTCTTCACAACTTTAGGGATCTTATCTATTCATGAACAGCTTGTAACACTCCAAAGAGAAAGGAAAACTTGAAATCGAAAATGTTAATGCTAAACACAGCAAAAAAACAAAAACAAAAAAACACCAGTGTTACATTTGTTAAAAAAAGGTTTTGCTCTTATACTAAACATCTTGCACTTGTAAGTACTTTCTAGTGTGTTTGGAAAATGTGGTGTATATACAATGCTGGACATTGAAGATAAATTTAAACATTTAAACTAATAACCCTTGATATTCTGAAATGTTTAATGCTATTTAAATGATAGTTTTAGTATTTACAGTATTAATAAAAGTTTAAGGTTTCTCCTAAAATAAAACTGAGTTTTAAAATAAAAACATCTTAAGACTTAGGCTGCGTTTACACTTGGCATTAACATGCGATCACCGTGATCTGATCAAGCAGATCGAATCATCAGTCAATCAGAACAGGGCGCGTTTACACTTGGCAACATCAACTGACTTTTCTATCTGGATAACCGATCAGATCTTTCTTTCCCGCGCAACATTTAAATAAGTCTGCAGAGAATGGCCCGGTGCAAAGTCAACCTGAAGTGGTGGGCTTTCTTTTGAAAAGCATTTTCAGTCGCGGGACATTTTACAAATCAAAGATAAGTGTAGGAGTCTCACTAGCGCTCCGCACGGGTGTTCTCTGTCTTTTTTTCTGACATTTCGTGAGAGAGGGGGCGGCGTTCCCCTTCATGGGAACTTCAAATAACATTCCGATCAGAAGCGCATTTACACTTGTCTTTTCAATGTGTAAGTGGACAACATCCGGATTCAGGTCGCATGTTAATGCCAAGTGTATAGCAGCCAAAGCTGATATCTCAATGAGACATATAAGAGAATCATCCCTTAGTATCCTGAGCATAGGGTAACCTCTGTCAGAGCCATAGTCTTGTGGGCAGCACATCGACGTGAAGCAACAACTGCACCTCAGACAACATGGGTTTGAATCCCAGCTAAAGGTACTTTTCTGCTCATGTTCAATTCTCACCTGTCCAATTGTTTCCTGTCTCTACTCCTACTGTCATGGGATGTGTTTCCCAAAATCATTGTAAGCCTAAGTACATTGTAGACCCATTGCCACCTATGGAGCTACGATCAACTTAGGCTTACGATGCTTTTGGGAAATGCAGCCCTGACCATTAAAGGTGAAAAACTCCATTGCAATCAAAAAAGCAACCTCTGAGTCGTAAAACACTTTTATAAGAGATTACAGCAAGACAATAAAGAGATCTCCCATGTTTCTCGCACATTTTGGATTCCTTTCTTTCAGAACTTTCTCATGTCTCAGTTGTGTATACTTTTATTTCTCCTAAGGATTTTTAGGAGAAACATCTGAGACACCGTTGAAACTAAAATGAGAAATACATGTGAATCACAACTAAGTCTCCTGAGGTTAGAAAGAGCAACCACTGAGCAATAAATATTCCTATAATGGAGTCTTGATAGAGATTGCAGGAAGACAATAAAGAGATATTCTGTTTCTTCCACCACATTCTCAGTTTTGACTCTTTTTCTCAAATATTTCTCATATCTCATTTGTGTCTACTTCCATTTCTCCTAAGGAATTTTAGGAGAAAGATCTGAAATGCTGTTAGTACTAAAATGAGAGATATATGAGAATCTCATCTAAGTCTCCTGAGCTTAGGAAAAGCAACCACTGAGCAATACATTTTTCCTATGGGAACAGTCGTGTCAGTGCACCAACTGTTATGAATGTAAGCACTCTCACCTCCTCCTCTTGTCTTACCAGAGTTTACTGTGCGGTCCATACGGTAAAGGGAGTGGCCTGCTATCTCGACGGCTAGGTCAGGGATGTTTTCATGTAGCAAAGTTTCCATAAACGCTGTGACACAGTTATCCAAGTGATTGTTGGTAACCTGCAATATCACATTGTCCATTTTGTTATCGAGGGAGATGATGGGAATAGCAGGTTTATGTGGGGCTAATCGTAGCCTCGCTCGGATACCGGCTCTCTTACTCTGCTTCTACCTTCTCTTACATCTCCGCCAACGTCTCCTTTCGGTGGGTCTGTTTGTCTTCATACATGTCGCTGATCATATAATCTCTAACGGGATAGACCCAGAGTCATTGGGTGCACGGCCCAAACACCAGTCCCTTAGATGCAAGATTTCTGTCAGTATATAAGTTTTAACATTTCTATTATTAACGCTGCTACAGCTGCTGAAGGAAGAGCTCTGGGTCGCTGCGACTAACTGCGCTGCCAACTTGCCTGCTTCAGAAACAGGCTGGCTCCCAACAACAGAGGTGGGGGCAAGTCACACATGTTCAAGTCTCAAGCAAGTCTCAAGTCCCTACCATCAAGTCTCAAGCAAGTCTCAAGTCACAGTACAAACAAATCAAGCAAGTCAAGTCAAGTCAGTGGTTCACCTCAAGCAAGTCAAGTCGAGTCCTGCTAAGGATCAAGTCAAGTCACAGTATCAGACAGGAACAAATATATTTTTGCCACATGACTTTATTAATTTTTCCTCAGAAATTAGCTTTCTTAATTATACATTTTAAATAATAATGTTTTAAATATAACATTTTGAATATAGGCAAAATACTTCTTTGTATACCGATAAGTCTTTAATTGAGAAAATATTGATAAAAATACAAGATCTCATTCATGCTATTCAATTTAAAATAATATGCTGACTACAAATCACCCCTTTTATCAGAAATAAAATGGACCCAAAATTTTTATCGAAATACAGACACCCTATTTGGACTGTTTCTTTCACTTTTTCACAATTGTTCTTGAAAACTATTGTCATGGCTCAAAAAAACAAGAAGCCTATTGCTGTTAATGTTTATGTATCTTCCCCCTATAACTTATCGATTTCTTTGATTTTATCTTAATAAGAACTAAATTGACAGCTGTGCATTTAAGGTCTGCCTAAGTTTTTTTGTTTTGTTTCATTTTTGTTTTCTGTTTGTTCTGTTAGAACTTAAAATATTAATTAAAAAAAATGAAATATAGAAATATGAAATGAAATGATAGGCCTACTCTATGACATTAATGCCGACAGTAAGTGATGGCAAATCACTGCTTTATCACAGAAGTGTTCATTGAACTGATTCATTCAAAACAGTTGATTCGTTCATGAACAAGTAAGAATGGGCCACTGAATCACTCAACCAATTCGTTCAAATCCCTGGATTCGTTCAGTATTCAGTGTGTTGCTTAGAGACGCACACAACTCTTTAGCTCTAGGCTGAATGGAACTGTTGGCAGCCGCGCTGAAAATATTGCTAAATATAAAAACTCATACTAGGGCCATTTTGACAACATATCTTGGATTATGGGTGCAAGAGAAACATCACTAATCGATAAAAAACTGTGGTTTCCGTGGTACAATTCCATATATTGATTTACAAAGAGGGATGCTTGACACTAAAGCACTGTTTTGAGAGGCAAACCCCAGCGAATTTAAAGTTTGACGTCAACTTTATGCCAAATTATGTCGCAATGATTTATAATAATAATTAGAGTTGTTATAAAGTCAAGTCCTGCCGAGTCATGAAGGTCAAGTCAAGTCTCAAGTCACTGGATCTCAAGTCCAAGTCAAGTCAAGTCATTTTCTTTATTTAGTCAAGCAAGTCACAAGTCCTTAAATTTGCGTCTCGAGTCACACTCGAGTCAAGTCATGTGACTCGAGTCCCCCACCTTTGCCCAACAACTATTCGCAACTCAGACTTTACTGATCTGATCTCCATGTGCCTTAATGCCAACAAAAATGCATCAGTATCAGTGCTGTTGAGGAGGTTGAGGTGAATGCATCATGAATGCACCTGAAAATGAAATCCCATCACTTTGTGCAACGGCCGATCTTAACAATGAAGGGCCCAAAGCAATCAACTCCTGTCGAAAAAAAGGGCAGTTGGTACAGTCGCAGGCTAGCTGAAGGTAAATTTATTTGAGGTTATTTGAGAAATCCACATAACTCCATGAATGGAGCTCGGTCAACTCTTGGATTTCTGCCACTTATATTCCGAAGAACACTTTATACCTACAGGACTCAGACTGTATCCAGGTAAGCACAGTAGAGGCAGTCAACAATATTACTTCCTCTATGGCGATGTTCAGTTCCTGTCTGAGAAACTTGCCAAGCTTGGCGCTGGTTAATGCTGCACACAGTACAAGACATGGCATTGACAGCTGCCGTTTAGGGGCTACCCTAGAGCATGCCATGACGAAGAAGATATGGATCTTTCTGTGCTGCTAAATGAGGAGATAAGTCACGGATCCATAGGCAACCTCTGATGCGTCACTGAACACATGCAAGATAATTTTGATTTCTCGACATCAAAGTCGGTAGGGATATAGCATCTGGGAAGCTTGAGCTTACAGGGGTCAGGCAACTCCTTCTCCCACATGTTCCACTTCTACAGCAAGTCTGTGCGAAGGTTTGGGTCATCCCAATTCCTTAGTTTGGTACAGAGATTCTGGAAAAGAACCTTGGCCAATGTGGTGAAGGGAATGGAGTACACTAAGGGGTCATATTAGGCGCTTTCGCACCACGTAGTTTTAGGAACTTAGTTCCTAGAACCAATTTCTCCCTCGGGCCATTTTCCTGGTAGCATTCGCACCAGCAGCAGGAACTCTGAAGTGGCCGACAGCGACTTCTTTATTTGCGCCATTTACAAACATCAACAACCGGTGAGTGGAGGACGCCGTGTTTGGAGCTGTTTTTGTTGAGTGTCATGGGTTTCGTGATAACGGAGATGGAATATAAACGCACAATTTACTTGATTGAAAGAGCATGAAAATCTGACTAAATCTATGGCAACTTGTAGTGTTATCATCAAGCTGAGAAAAGAACACAATGCTGCAGACAACAGGTAAATACAGTTATCGCTGTTTTCCATGTTCGTGGAGTAAACATTTTTACATGGCTTTTTAAAAATGTCTGTGAAAAAAAACAACAGTTATCGCCCAAACATGGATGGATTACGCCGAAAGCTCCCTGACTTTTCAGCGGCTAGCGACATCATTCAAATTAGGGACTTCACGTCCCCTCAGGGCTTTCCAGAAGATACTTGGCCTCATGTTGTCCGCCTCCTCTGTGATTCCTCTGGGCCTACTCCATATGCGGCCCCTCCAATATTGGCTCAAAGCCTATGTCCCACCCCACGCCTGGTGCCAAGGCCGGTTTTATAACAGGGTAACCCACCGCTGCATCAGAGCCATGGCCCTTTGGAAAATTTCTCGTCCTGTTGGGACTGACCTCCAGAAGGAAGGTAGTCATGACAGATGCCTCCAATTTGGGTTAAGGAGCTCTGTACAAGGGCAGACTGGCTTTCGGCTCCTGGTAAAACCTGGAGCAGCGCTTACACATCAACTGCCTTGAGATGATGGCAGGTCATCAGACGGGTCAGGGAAGTCGGATGCTCAGTCCTCCTGATTCAGTTGGTACCGGCAGCCTCTTGGCCGATACCACTGAGGAAGGACCCCCAGGTAGCCAGCGCAATCGGGCCAATTGCGACTGAGTGTCGGCTCACTCTGCTGTGTTCTGGCAGTGGCTTACCAAAAGTGAGCCAACTCTGGCCCAGTAATGGTTGCCAGATTTGGCTAGGCTTTTACAGATCTGGCCCAATTTGCACTGAGACATGGCACATTTAGCCACATTCGGCCCGATTACGGACCATAAGGGCTGGTCTGATTTTGGCTGAGATATGGGCATGCCTGGCAGTGCATCAGATGGAGAGATTTAAAAGTTCATCAAAAGATGGCTGCTGCTCACTTTGGACAGAGATGGGGGAAGAAAAGAGCAGGCCCGAATGCAAACAAATTCTTCCAAAGGTATGTTCCAAATGTTAACATTTACCAGAGTTATCATTCATGTTATCAGTCAGATTCAGATTGTCTGAATAATCATACGTGTCGTTGTCTATTCCCCTTTTTGTATCTCTTTCTGTCAGTCTGTCACTCTTTTAGAGTACGCTTACTTGAGGAAGCTCCTGGATTTTTTTTTTTTTCAAATAAATTATAATATCACTCATATTTTCATTGTGTCATTTTTATCCTTGTCGGGAAAGGAGCACATATGGATGTTATGGGGTAATTCATGGGGTCGGTGGGGATGCCATGAAAAGAAATGGTGTAATGGCCAAACCCTTAATCTTTGTAAAGGTGACATATTTAGTTGACATGCATAAATACATGTAGACTTAACAAGGACACTGTAAAATATGTATTTTATTTTAGTTGGAAGTAGATGCTATCTTAAGGATTTTAAAGTAACAATGTTATTTTGTGGAAAAACAAATTATTCAAAGCTCTGGTTTTATTTCAAAACTGGAAGGCGTCTTTAATACACATATTTTAGAAGTTGTAATTCTGTACGAGTAAGTGTATGTATGTGTATATATATATATATATATATATATATATCACACAAACCAAAATGGTACTCTTAGCCAGTACTGGCCCGAGTCTGGGTACTGAAACTGAGCCAACACCACCGGCATTAGGCCACAATCACACCAACCAAAATGGTACTCTTAGCCAGTACTGGACCGAGTCGGTGTACTGAAACTGAGCCAACACCACCGGCATTGGGCCACAATCACACCAACCAAAATGTTACTCTTAGCCAGTACTGGCCTGAGTCTGTGTACTGAAACTGAGCCAACACCACCGGCATTGGGCCACAATCACACCAATCAAAATGGTACTCTTAGCCAGTACTGGCCCGTGTCTGTGTACTGAAACTGGGCCGACACCACCGGCATTGGGCCACTTGTCAGTGTGATTGTGGCCCAGTGCTGGTGGTGTTGGCCCAGTTTCAGTACCCAGACTCGGGCCAGTACCGGCTAAGTGTTTTCTTTCTCGTCGCGTGATTGTGGCCCAATGCCGGCAGTTTTGGCAGCCGGACTCGGGCCAGTGTATTTCATCCGGCCTGCCGGATCTGGGCCATTATCAGGCCAAACCTTTTTGACTACCTGGGCCTTATCTTGTAAGCAAAGGGCATGATTTCGCATCCCCAGCCAGAGCTGTGGAGCCTCAATGTTTGTTCTTCAACTGCTCTTTTGTTTATCAAGGTGTCTCCCTTAATCAGCAGCTGTTTCTAGGTCCCACACTTGGTGCCTCATTGCTAGGAGCAGTCCTACTGTTTCGGCAGTACGTGGTCACCGTCAGCAGTAACATACGTTGTATGTTTCACCAGGTGAGACTCCTACCAGAATAGCCATGGATACTATTGCAATGATGAGGTAAGCTGACACAAGGGGTGAAAGTTTGTTGCACTGAATAAAGTTTGCTGATGCAGCATTATATGTGAGGTAGATCAATGAGAAAACCCAAGGTATGGTGAAGTTGTACCATATATGATGTGTATTTTGTGTCATGTGCCATAAAGCTGACTGTTGAGAAATGTCTCTGGTGGCCACAGGAACTAGGAATGGCTGACCCAAATGCAGGAGTGGGACAGATGAGAACGCAGTAGCCTTCAGTCTGACCCCAGGTAGTAAGATAGCTTTAGCTTGTTCTTCAACCTGGAGTGCAGGTGATACAGTGCCATTGCTGAATGACTCACTTTTGGATTGACTGTGATATTCTTGCTGGGCTACTGGTGAGCTAGAATGACTAAGGAATCTTCCAGTATTTAACTGATGACTTTTGCTTTTTAGCTTGACCTTCTCCATACTGCACCAGAGATAACTCACTCACGGAAAGCTGCTCCACAGTCGAGACTGGTCCACAGTCGAGACTAGCTGTGCTGTTGTGTGATCCATCCTGGGTTAGTGGCATGGATTGTTGTAAAACACAGGGTCTGGTAGGAGAGATTTAGGCAATGCTTATTCATAAGCTTGTAGATGCACTGAGAGCTGACCTGCTCTTGTCTGTGAGTGAAAAGAATGTATAGTATCCAGGAGAGTGAAGTTGGCTCTGTTGCTCCATATCACCATAACGAATGTAGCATCCAGCTTGAAGGACCAGTTTTTATGGACTGTAGTTTGTGAATGCCTAAATGTGAATGCCTAAATGTGAAAAAAAAGTTTGACTGCAAAAGCTAAATTTTAAAACACAACAGTGAAATAAACATCTATCACTTATAATCTTGTATAATTAAATAAACGTACATTCGCTTTCAGTCAATCACGTTCGATATTACATCGACACCGACGTTAGGGGTCTCACTTGGGAGCCCCAATCACCTCTGAGCATTACAAGGAATGGCCAATGACTATTGGTGAGTGGAATTTGCAAGCTAAGCCACTTCCCATACATATGGGTATATAAGATGGCGGCATGCATCCACTCATTCAGGTTTTGCTTCGGAGCAAGTATCCTGTATCCTTTTAGTATCCTGCTAAAAAGAAGAACGACAAGAATGACAATCTTCAGGAATTTATCAGCTGTGTTTCAGTAACATCTGGGGGTGGGGGTGTATACCACCAAGAATGCCCATTCCGCCACTGACCACCTGGCCAGCGGTACCCACATTCTCACCATAAGAGCAGTTTCCTTTATATCTGCTTCCTCACTGTCAGTTCCAACACATGGCTCCCTGCAGGATCCAGGGAATCAGGTAAGAGCTCCTTCTCTGCCTCTACTTTCTTGGGCACTCTTCCTCCCCGTTGCTGCCCCACTGTGGTTACATCAGACATCGCTTGCACAGAATTTGGGGGCCTGGCTAGCGTTCCTTGACCTGTCTCATTTGGAAGATTCAACTTCAGCTATGCAATTCAATTTGCCAGCCACCCTCCTAGGTTCAGGGGCGTCCTTTTTATGTCTGTAATAGACAAGGACGCCCCAGTCCTGCGTGCAGAGATTGCAGGTCTTTTTGCCAAAGGATGCAATAGAGCCTGTCCCTCCAGCCAAGATAAAATCAGGGATTTACAGCATTATTTAATTGTACCTAAGAAATACAATCCAAGACTTGAATCGGTTCCTTCACAGGCTTCTGTTCAAGATGTTGATGCAGAAGTGTTGAGAATTTTTGTGTCCCTAAGCTGTACTTTCAAAGCAAGTGTCACACCTCTCTTAGCCTGTTCATTTTCCTGTTAGCCCCAAGCTCCACCCACCCAATCTCAAGCCAATCAGGACTGTCTCACAGACTTTATTAGCTGCACCTGTGCCCACAGCTTGCTGTTTTGTTGCATGTGGTTGTACTGTGCAGAAGATTGAGCTTTGCTCCTTTCATTGTTTTTTCCTGCATGTGTGTAATTGACCATGTAAGTGCCTATTTTGTATGACTTAAGTTTGGACTAAAATGTGTTCATGCGTTTCATACTTGCTATATTTTCTGTTAAGGCATGTGCTTTGGTTATTTAAATGTTTATTGGTAAAGTGAAACTCTGTATTTCTGTTCCCTTATAGAAACCACATGCACACCTTGTGTTGCCGTGTCCCATTTGTGCTTTTTGAATTTACGTGGAACATGCTGTTGTGTTCTGTAAAACCTTGTGATTCTTCATATGACTGCTAGGTGGCAGTATAATAGTGTAAGTAAAAAGATAGAGAGAGATGAAGAGTTCTGTTATTGCTGTTTGACATAAGTTGCCCGGTAGTTTTCATGTAATTAAACCTCCATTGTATGGAGTTAGCTCTGGCCTTGGTCCTTTTCATCTGCAACACCACACAGACCCAGAGCTTTAGACACTCTGACCAGCTCTTTGTCTGCTTTGGAGGTCAGCAGAAGACAAGGCTGTCTACAAACAGAGGTTGGCCCACTGGTTAATGGATGCCATCACCTTGGCGTACCAGACACAAGGCGAGCCATGCCCCCTGGGGGTGAGATCTAACTCCACTCAGAGTGTTGTGTCCTCCTGTACATTGGAGATGGTTTCCTTCTGTGTGTTGGGTATGAACAGGTAATTTGCGGCAGGACCTGCTCAGTGTCTCGCTTGTGGCATTATTCTTCTGGCTACGATACATGCACCTTAACTTCTCCAGTAAGTTCCCTGTCTGGTGGACCCTGGTTGAGTTCCTCCAGCACCATGTGGCATTCAGACTCTGCTGCTGGGTCCAGTAATTGTGTTATATACCATTAGTCACCCCTTGTACTGTACTAGGTGCCCATACATGAGATTCCCCTTGGGCAATCCTGTATGTTCTTTCCATGGTATGGTCTTCCTTGGCAAACCTGTGACTTTCCCTGGACAGTTCTGCTGTCAGTTCCTGATATGTTCCCATGAATAGGCTCAGGTGTGTACCATGACTGTACTGCAATCAGTCTTGTGATTTCTCGCTCTTGCATGGATGTGTCTCCGCACCCCAATGATTGCCTATGTAATACTATGAGAATGTCGGAACAACTTTTGCCAGCACCTGCACCGTGAATTCACGTAACCTAGGTAGTTCTGGCTTTGGCACTTTAACTTTGACTGAAAGGGAACGGCCCCTAAAGGAAGGAACGGAGGAACAGCCCTCATGCCTTGAACCTTGAACTGCACTGACAGCCATTTCTTGTAATGCTCCGAGGTGTTTGGGGCTCGCAAGTGAGACCCCTAATGTCAGTGTCGACATAATGTCTCCATTCCCTCCTTCAGGGAACGAGGGTTACATAACATAACCAAGACTTTCAATCAAGCACATTCACACCTGAAGAAAATGGTGGAGCAAGCGGCTGGTGAAAGTGCAATAGCGAAAACTAATGTCAACTAAAGCGGCATTTTAGGGTACTCATAGGGAATCTAGAACGGTTGTCATGGTAAATGTTTGTACTCAATATCACTCAAATATGGATTAATGGTGCATTTACTAGTTCTTCAGCTAGTGTTAGTACCACTGTTCTTAACCTTATTAGATGCTGCACTGAAATCTATAGATGTGGATCCACAAGATCACCCTTGCTTACTTCTGTTGACCTGTAGTGTACTTCAAATCTTAAAAGTATATTTAAAAATGTATTTGCAGATCATATTAATTAAATAAAAGGCAATTTAAGTGTACTTAAAGAGAGCACACTTTCATGTATCTTAACACACTTACATACATTTAAAAAAAAAAAAGTGAACACCGTAATAATGTAAAATTAAAAAGTTTTACTAAATTTAAATCATGATTTAATAATTATTTGTTCTGCTTAAAGAAGTAAACTTAAATCATGATTGAATAATTATTTGTTCTGCTTAAAGAAGTAAACTTAGTTTGATGTGTTGACTAACATATTAAAGCACATATAGGCCCGGTTTCATAGACGGGGCTTAGCCTAAGCCAGGATTAGGCCATAGTTCAATTAGGACAATTAACTAATTTTTATAAACATGCCTTAGAAAAAAGCATTACTGGTGTGCATCTTAAGACAAAACAAAGGCACTGACATGTTTTAAGATCAGTCAGTGCAATTTCTTTAAGTTGAAACAGCTCAGGGCCCGTATTCACAAAACATCTTAAGGCTAAAAGTAGCTCATAACTCGCTGATTTAGGAGAAAATCGTAAAAATAATGGGCGTGTCAGTCCTAAATTTAGGACTCCTAAATTTTTGTTCTAAGAGTATTTCACAAAGCATTTTAGTGCTAAAATTAGCTCCTAAATCTGTGAAACGTTAGGAGTAGTGTGCAGGACTCCTAAGTCACTAAGACCAAATCGGAACTATCCTAAAATGGCTGTTGCCAGCAATCTGCCTCAGAGTATAAACATTTTAGAAACATTTGATGATAATGAGCTTTTAAAAAGGTATCGGCTTTGGTTTGGAGGTTATCCCAACTCCAAATTTTTTATTATATCCTTAATATATAGCTGTTCTCGCGTCCAGTTTGGTTTTCTTTTATGTTTGCATGTCTTACTATCAGCCATGATTATTCTACTCCGCTAATTAAAAGGCTGTTTATATGCATAGATCACAATTTTATTAGTCACTTAGTCGCAGAAAAAAAAACCCCACATGAAGTGGCGAAATCACGCAGTCCGTGAAGGACAAATTGTTAACGGCTGGTCTATGTGGTAATGTGGCAGGACATCAATATGCTCACCTTCATCGAACTTTAATATGGCTTTTCATCTAAAATATGTATGTAGAAGCAACTTTACATGGCAGCTCAATCTAATGTTAGCCTAGAGAAAAGTGTGCAGTTCACGTGTTTGTGCGGAGTGTGGAAGCTGAACAGTAGTGCGCGCGCACTTGGGCTACTGCAGGACAGATGGAGGCGCCGCTGCGATCATTTGCT
>NW_015649585.1:1232821-1237467 GCF_001515625.1 Sinocyclocheilus rhinocerous | reverse complement strand
TGTGTGTGTGTGTGTGTGTGTGTGTGTGTGTGTGTGTGAGAGCGAGAGAGAGAGAGCGAGACAGGGTCACATCACAGTGGAGTCAGCTGTCTTAACTGTGGCTTGTGTACTGCAAACACATACCAGCTTCCTCACTGTGTCTGTCACGCGACTCTGTTGTCCTTTCGGGCTTGAACTGATGGTAAAACTAATGACATTATTTACTGTCTTTACATTTAATTTGAAAGATGAAGCTCGCGATTATGGTAAGGGGCGTTACATTTCCGACGAGTGCTTGTGGTGTTCGGCCAATCAGAATGCACTGGGTCAGCTGGCCAATCAGAGCGGACTGCGCTTGTCAAAGGAGGGGGCTTTGTAGAAAACGAAGCGTTTGAGAGAGGCGGGGCATAGAGGACCTACAATAATGCACAATATTTGAAAAATAATGTGTTTTTTGAACATTAAAGCATGTCAACATATTCTGTTACACCAAATACACAAAATAATGATCTTTAAAATAGCATCATATGACCCCTTTAAACCGAAAACAGAAAGCACTAGTGTAACAAATTCTTTTTGTAAAGGCTCATTGTTATGATTTATATGATTTATTAATAAAAGTGCGACTAATAGTCGACTAATGCTTAAAATGAACGACTGCTAGTCGACCAAAAAAATCTTTAGTCGAGGGTAGCCCTAATGCATATTGACTAATTGTTTACAAGAAGCATACATATAAGGGGCTGACAATTAGCTGAATATATAGCCTACTTGTTTAATTAGTGACACTTAGCCTGCATTTTAAAATCTTTATTTGAATGTGGCAATTAACATTTTTATTTTAAAACTTTTATTTGAATATGGCAACATAATATTGCGCTCTACAATATTTCTATGAACTCTACGTTTATTTGTGTGCACTCCGAATAACGACGAAACGTTGCGCTTTTGTAAAATAATGAAAGCAAACAGGATGCGCTTTCTACCGTCTCGGACTCTGTGAACTTGAGCGTGTCACTTCGGAACTCCGTGTATGCTTGCCTTATTACAGACATTAAAAATATATCCATAGAGAGTGAAACTTTTAAATGAACCAATTCAAACAGAAAACAAATATTCTCAGATTATGTAATCCGTATGAAACATGCATACAGGCGCATACTGCGGAGATGCTTATTAGGCTATGTAGGCAATTAAAGGCTCATTATTATGATTTATATGGTTTATTAATAAAAGTGCGACTAATAGTCGACTAATGCTTAAAATGAACGACTGCTAGTCGACCAAAAAAATCTTTAGTCGAGGGTAGCCCTAATGCATATTGACTAATTGTTTACAAGAAGCATACATATAAGGGGCTGACAATTAGCTGAATATATAGCCTACTTGTTTAATTAGTGACACTTAGCCTGAATTTTAAAATTGAAAAATATTTTAAAATATTTGAATGCGGCAATTAACATTTTTATTTTAAAACCTTTATTTGAATATGGCAACAATATTGCGCTCTACAATATTTCTATGAATAAATCTCTGACAGAGACTAACAGCCAATCACTGTGTGCATGGTTAATAAGCATGCTGACATCATCCATGGCAACGAGGTCAACCCTGCCCTTACTCTTAGCTTAAGACTTCTCTCTATTCCTTAGTAAAAGTTTGTCTCAGCAGCTTTGTGAACAGGTTTTAAGAGAAAGCTCTTAGCTAAAAACTTTTACTGCTATTTAGGAGAACACTTAGTGGTACGATAAAATGTTTTGTGAATACGGGCCCTGATTTACATTTTAGTCTAGGATTAGGCTTACGCCTTGTCTGTGAAACCGGGGGTAAAGTACTTGACAATAATTTAAACTGTAGTGTGCTATTTGGTATTACATTTAAAGTTAATATATTACATAGAATAATGTCTTTTAGTGGTTCAAAAAGTAATATTCAGTTTAACTAAATGCATTATATATACATTTATAATACGAAGTGTATGAAAAACATTACATTTGGTTTGCACTTAAGTATATTCTTCTCATGTATATTATATCCATGATAAAGGCACTCTATGCTAAAGAGACTAGTGAAAAGTCTTGTCATTTTACAAAAAAGTATATTATACAAATGTACTGCAAATGTACAACTTTCATGAATCATGAAAGATTTCAGTACATTCTCGATAGAAATACTTCACATTATGCATTTTGTTAAGAAAGTGATGTTTTATGGCGCAGCACTGTCTCAGAGGCCTGTGCATCAGGCAGATTTTGTGGCTGAAGTCCTTTGCTTCAGGAGCTGCTCTTTGCGAGTGTTCTGGTAGGTGGTCATATACTCCTTCAACTTCTGAACCCCAGTCTGACACCTCCTCCAGTCCTGATGCTCAGCCAAAGCCAGTGAATGTAGTCAAAATATTTTTCTACATATATCTTTCATATGTGTAATTTATTGTGGACTAGCATGTATTAGATCAACTTTCTGAACAAATAGGTTACTGCTCAGCCAGTGAGCAGTTTCAACCTTGCTGAGTTACAGTAAATAAACATTGTACCAGCTTTGCACTTTGGAGACCAAATGTCTATTGATTTTCATCAGAGACAGATACAGGGGAAAAGAAGTAAAACACACATGCTGGGAAATGGACTAACATGGAGATTTACATTATTTAAAATATGTTTGAAAGCAACCAGCGAATGACTAAATGGTGGAAGTTAAAGAAGAATCTTTTTTTTTTTTTTTTTTTTTTACACAAGTTAACTGCAGAGCAAAATATATAATTAGTGAAATTATTACTGAAAAACCATGCATTTTATAAATACCACAAAAGGAAGCATCACAGAAAGCCTCCAAGTTAACATTATAAATAATCTTAGCACTTCACACAGTTATGTTCTACATTAATAATGTATATTCAGAGGATGAACAGACAGTCTCTGGATTAACAAAGAACGAATCCGGCTTTGAATCTCTTTAGTTTTCAGTGAGTAGAGGATGGGATTCACACAGGGTGGAAGGAGGGATGACAAAGACAAGCACACTGTTCTTACATTTGGGTTTATAACAATTCCAAAAAGTCCAAGATTGAAGATAATAAAAATTGGAATGAAGAAAATGGCCACTAATATGAGGTGCTCAGTGCACGTGCCCAGCGCCTTATAACGGCTCTGATTATTTTTCATTCTGAATACAGCAATCAGTATACCCATGAAGGTCGAGAAAATCTAAATCAAAGGTACAGCATTGAAGAGTATAGTAGAAGTAGTGGCAAAATTCCACTGGGTTGTAATATCGCTACAGGAGAGTCTTAAAACAGGAGCAAAATCGCTAAAATTGCTGCTGACCTTAAGAGAGCCAGAAAATGACAGGGTTGAGATGGATGAAGGACCGTACAGTGATCTAACAGAATTAAAGAACCAAACTGCACAGATTATATAGGCCATTCTGATGTTTGTGTTTATAGACTTCTGTTTCAAAGGGAAACAGATTGCAATGAACCTGTCATAAGAGAGAATACATAAAGAAAGTGATTCAAGTGATAAAAAATTATAGTAAGTGAACATTTGCACAAGGCACAGTTTAAATGGCACAAAATTGTCTAGAACAATGGAAGTCTTTATCATGCCAGGCACAAGAGAGATGCTGAGAACAAGATCAACCAGACTACCAACGGCCATGAACTCTGGGACATGCAGTCGATGGTCATAGAAAATGATGGCTATCAGAAAGACATTGCACATGATTGTGATCACATAAATCACAGTGAGGAACATGACATAGACATTACTGTAAGGCATTGAACTCAACGCAACAATGTAAAATCCTGCAGGCTGAATGATGGGATCGCTGGTGTTCTGCATGCCTGTCCTTTTTGTACGATCCAGCTTCCTTGCAGCGTGCTTCGCTTTCAGTGAAGAAACCAGATACCTGTGAGAAACAGTCACAAACAGTCTGTGATTTAACATCTGTGTTATTTGAGTACATATGTCCTTATGACATTCAACCAGGAATGTAGCAATATACAAATATACAATATGTGACCCTGGACCACAAAACCAGTCATAAGGGTCACTTTTTTTCAAAATTGAGATTTATACATCTTCTGAAAGCTGAATAAATCAGCTTTCCATTGATGTATGGTTTGTTAGGATAGGACAATATTTGGCCGAGAACTATTTGAAAATCTGGAATCTGAGGGTGCAAAACCATCAAAATATTGAGAAAATCGCCTTTAAAGTTGACCAAATGAAGTTCTTAGCAAAAATTAAGTTTTAATATATTTACAGTAGGAAATTTACAAAATATCTTCAAGGAACATGATCTTTACTTAATATCCTAATGATTTTTGGCATAAAAGAAAAAATCAATAATTGTATATATAAAATACAATGTATTTTTGGCTAATGCTACAAATATACCCCAGCGACTTAAAGAGCAGGTCATATGTTTTTTTTTAAAGTGTCCTAATATTGTGTTGGAGTCCCCTACAATAGGTTTAAATGCATCTAAGGTCAGAAAACACTGTAATTTTCCCAGAATATACATTTATACATAGAGTCATTTGTCCATGATTTTGAAACGGTTCGTTCGATTCAGTTCTGAGCGAAATGTCTGTAAACCCCTCCCTTCCATAAGACTACTCTGCTCTGATTGGTCAGCTGGCCAAGCCTGCTGTGATTGGCACAGAG
>NW_015649585.1:1228846-1228926 GCF_001515625.1 Sinocyclocheilus rhinocerous | reverse complement strand
AGGGTGCAAAGGGTGCAAAACCATCAAAATATTGAGAAAATCGCCTTTAAAGTTGACCAAATGAAGTTCTTTAAGTTTTA
>NW_015649585.1:1221552-1228781 GCF_001515625.1 Sinocyclocheilus rhinocerous | reverse complement strand
CAGGTTATATGTTTTTTTAAAGTGTCCTAATATTGTGTTGGAGTCCCCTACAATAGGTTTAAATGCATCTAAGGTCAGAAAACACTGTAATTTTCCCAGAATATACATTTATACATAGAGTCATTTGTCCATGATTTTGAAACGGTTCGTTCGATTCAGTTCTGAGCGAAATGTCTGTAAACCCCTCCCTTCCATAAGACTACTCTGCTCTGATTGGTCAGCTGGCAAGCCTGTTGTGATTGGCACAAAGAGGAGCGCTTGAGGAAGTTAGCGAGCGCTACCATCTGCGTTGCCAAGTCCTCGGTTGTTTTTGATGTCGTGGGTTGTAGCGACCCCAATAACGTCATATTTAGGCACTGGAATGCGAATTTACCAGGGGAACCCCGACTGTAAGCGTGCATTCTACACCCCAGAACGCGATTTTTAAAGGGGGACCACCCTCGAAACACGATTGGGATAGTTTTGAGTAGCAATTGGGTGGGTTTTGTTGTGACAACCTGGCACCCTAGCATGCACCTTTACATAAAACAATAATATAGTGCCCACAGCGTTTGTTTAGCTGCTAAACTGTAAACACTTAACAAAACAATAATGGTGGATACGTTAGCCGAGTGCTAACGTGACTAACTGATGAAATAATACAGTTTGAAAACCAAAATATGTCTACTGTAATGTCTGAAGAACGACAGACAAAAGACACTAAGTTACGTGTCTTTTAACCTTTAATTATAACCCAGAACAGCTGTATCACATGCGCACCAGCCTAACTAACTAGTCTCTCTCTACCGGGTCTTTTACTCTCTACATTAACCCTATAACTACATAAACAGCACTTTCACAATGATTATAAAGTCGCTACACTACATTCTTTATTATTAAACGAAGTAATGACGACAGTCTACATTAATCGTCACATTCTTAGGAAATAGTGGGTTCACAGCGAATTATCAGAACTATTTCAGTAAAACCGTAATATTGTGCTTTACCTGGAAACCTAAAGCTGCACTAGGTATACATCGCATATTAGCACAAAAAAAACTAGATATTTTGAGCACTCAATTGAAAATGTACACATAACGTATCAATCGTACTTACAGGTTGTGGTTCGGAGACGCTTGTTGGTCCAAATAAAGGAGATTAGAAGCCAACGAAGATAAAAGCCAAGATTAGAGAAGCAGTCCTCGGTAAAATGACGAGCACAACAAAAGGTTCAAATTGTACTGCTGTGGTATCGTGGAACACAGCATCTTCTCGACACAGAGAGTGTTCGTATTTTGTGGGCAGGCGGGGATTATGCCAATGTGTTACCCAGTGACGTAGATCGGTAGAAGATTCGAAAATATAACGACTCGTTAAGGCGATTCTGAGTCGACTCTTTCTTTTGAGAGACAATATCTTTATAACACTCCAAAGAGAAAGGAAAAATTGAAATCGCATCATATGACCCCTTTAAGTGCCGGCGGCTTTGTTGCCAGATATTGATATTAAAACAAACAAAAAACTAAAAACAAATGAAATAAACTGAAATTATTTCGAGTTTTAAAATAATCTTGTGCACTCGTGCAATGCAATCAATATCATTTGTTCCCTTGTTTGTTCTCTTGTGTGCCTTGTTTGTTTCTATATTTACTAATTACTAACACCAGCCCTTTGTTTCCCAGAGTATTTAAACCCCTGTGTTTACTTTGTTCAGTTATCAGTTGATGTCTACTGTAGATGCCCTTGTTCCTGGCTCTTGTTTCCGAGTTTTTTGTTTATCAGTGTTTGCGTTGTTTTGTCTATTAATATTTTGTATACACCTGGATTCGCCTCATCTCACCTTTGCTCAGTGCCTTGCATCACAAACATACATCCAAGTTAACAAAACAGAGGAAAGCAGCTCAGGTCCACCACCATTATTATTTACACGCGTTTTTAAGCCTTGCCAATTTAAACATTCAAAAGAGTTTAAAGCATTCAAACACAAGACGCGGAAAAACTCAACTGAGTACTCGCGCGCCGTGTTCGGTGGGCATGCAGAGAGGGCATGCAGTTGCTGTCTCACGGACAGCAACACCGAACCAAGCTCTCCTTCGCGTCCTCCTGCACCTTAACGAACAATTACAAATCGCAGTTTAAACATGCAAACAGGAAAAGATGTGAAAGAGCCCACTTCAGCACCCATGCATGGTGTTCTGTGCGCACAGGGCGCACGCAGAGAGAGGCGTCTCAAAGCGCTTGAACACCGAAATTGCCTCTTCTTGCTCTTGTACTGACAAATACATACTAAATTATGTCAAAATACCCGTCTTGGAGAGTATCCTCGAAAAAACTGTTGCTTAAGTCTTAAGTTAAAGTAAATAGTGGAGAAAGAATTCGGATGTGTATCGTTATAATGGATGCATTGTCTCTTAAAGTGACCGTGCCTAATTTACTACCTGCTGTAATGTTAAAGGTGGGGTAAGACCAGATATAATTTTTGATATTTTTTTACTAGTGGGTGCAGGACACTATAGTTCATTTATGTAAGTGAGGATAGCAAAATAAAGTAAACTGACATATTATACCCAAAAATGATTCATACAAGTGGACTACCAGTAAAACTGTTAAAAAAAAATTGGGACCAAAAAGTATTCAGACACTTTGACCTGACCATGTTTTGCTTAAGTGTTTTTTCTTTAATTGCTAATGTGACCTTTTTACACCACAGACTGAACAAAATTAAGCATTGCTTGGTAATTGGTCAACAAAGAATTGATAGTTGTGTAAATATTGTCATACTTATTATACCCAAAATATTCTTCATACAATGTACTACCAGTAAAATGTATAAAATAATTGGGACCAAAAATTATTCAGACACTTTGACCAGTCCATGTTTTGCTTAAGTGTTTTTTCTTTTTCTTTAATTGCTACCTTTTTACACCACAGACTGAACAAAATTAAGCATTGCTTGGTAATTGGTCAACAAAGAATTGATAGTTGTGTAAATATTGTCATACTGACCGTCTAAATGTTTGGTTGATTGTAGTCCATTACATACATTTCTATCAAAGTTATATAACATTATCAAGCTGAATTTGTTCTGACACAGTTTAACTCTGAGTTCTTGTCATATTTTATTACCATTTTCTAAACTATAGCAAATAAACTGTGATAATGTGAGAAATGTTGAAGGTGTCTTAATAAATTTTGGTTTGACTGTATATTAATATTGTGTAAATAGCACAAATAAATAAATAGAACGAACATACAAATTAAACATTTTCAAACAGGGCCCACTGGTACAACCTGCACTGGGGCCCCGCAAACCCCAGCTTCGGCCCTGCCTATAGCTATAAGAGCAGACGGCTAGGCATAGGTGGAAATTGAGGGGCAGGGTGGGGGGTTTAGGACTTACCCCATCTGAGGGTTGTGACTCCCTAAAAATATAATTAAAACCACGCTTTGTAATAAATAATAATATAATGATAGTAAAACGCAAACCGGCAAAAAATGATTTTAAATTGAGGCTTTCTTCTGTGTACACATATCCTTAAAAGTAAATTTTTCTTGGATGTATTATTTGTGTCCCCTTCAAAAATTGCTCTTGAGAAATGTTATGTTTATTGTCCCCCAACAGTTAAATTAAATTTACACCCATGCGGCTAGGCATGCTTTCAAATCACTCTCACGGTACTTTGATGGTTCTCTGACTTTGAATGGTTCTATGTTTCATGTGTCACGTTTTGATTATTTCACTGTGCTCATTGCTTTCATGTGTGTCTTTAGTCATTAGTCTTGATGTTCTGTGTAAATAGCCCCCGTGTTCCCTTTGTTTCTTATCTAGCTTTGTTTGAGTAACTGCTGTTGGTAGGTTTGTTTCATATTCATGTTCAAGTCAAGTCATTTTTGTTTGTTCATGGATTCAGTTAAACTTGCCATCAGTGGACTCATTACACACTCCCACAGCATGCCGCCCATCGCTGTGCTTTAGGGGATGGCCATGTATATATTAAACAATATACATATTTACCTTCAAAATTCTATAAAATATAAGACAATCCTGCATGCTTCAGGAGACATGAAAGTGGTAGAGGAAGACAAGAAAAACAAGACTGCACTTCAATTAAATATAAACTCAAATTCAACAACTTGATTGAGATGTTAAATGGACCACGCTTTGTAATAAATAATAATATAATGATAGTAAAACGCAAACCGGCAAAAAATGCTTTTAAATTGAGGCTTTCTTCTGTGTACACATATCCTTAAAAGTACATTTTTCTTGGTTGTATTATTTGTGTCCCCTTCAAAAATTGCTCTTGAGAAATGTTATGTTTATTGTCCCCCAACAGTTAAATTAAATTTACACCCATGCGGCTAGGCATGCTTTCAAATCACTCTCACGGTACTTTGATGGTTCTCTGACTTTGAATGGTTCTATGTTTCATGTGTCACGTTTTGATTATTTCACTGTGCTCATTGCTTTCATGTGTGTCTTTAGTCATTAGTCTTGATGTTCTGTGTAAATAGCCCCCGTATTCCCTTTGTTTCTTGTCTAGCTTTGTTTGAGTAACTGCTGTTGGTAGGTTTGTTTCATATTCATGTTCAAGTCAAGTCATTTTTGTTTGTTCATGGATTCAGTTAAACTTGCCATCAGTGGACTCATTACACACTCCCACAGCATGCCGCCCATCGCTGTGCTTTAGGGGATGGCCATGTATATATTAAACAATATACATATTTACCTTCAAAATTCTATAAAATATAAGACAATCCTGCATGCTTCAGGAGACATGAAAGTGGTAGAGGAAGACAAGAAAAACAAGACTGCACTTCAATTAAATATAAACTCAAATTCAACAACTTGATTGAGATGTTAAATCGGTTCTTAAACTTTTCTTTCTTTCTTTCAACGACTACTGTAGATTCTAAATAGTTTAAATGAATTTGAAGTTCATTAGAAAATCATAATGCTACTTGAACAAAGTGCTGTTACAGAGTGTGAAACATTATGTAATTTTACACTGATATCAAACAACCTATAGTGTCTATTAGCCACTGGTGCCTAGTGAAAGTACTGTCCACTAGTTGTAAGGCATGCTACTGTTTCCAGATCAATTGATTGTTTACACATTTACAAATGTCTAAATTCCTGAAGCCCAATCAAATAATCAATCACAAAGTAGATGTTAAAGGATTAGTTCATCCAAAAATGAATATTCTGACACTATTTACTTACCTTCATGTTATTCCAAACCCGTTATTGTAATGCATTACTTTTAAAAGTAACTTTCCCCAACACTGATGATGGCTATGCTTTCTTGGATACATAAGCTTCCAAATTAGTCTTGTAGCAATCACATATTATTTAAATAATTCATTATATTCAATCATTAATGGATAAAATCAAGCCTGTTCTACATTTTGTGTTAAAATAGAGAATTCTGTTTTACTCAAAAATGTCACATTGCTTCGATGTTAAATGTGTTAAATGCAGTTATTCCATTGTTGAGGGTATAATATAGTCCAGTCCTTTTGTATGGAGGGGTAGGATGTAAGTTTGAGACCTGTCTTGTTTCTTACACAAAAGTATCTGCTAAATAAATAAATGTAAGCCTTATCATATGCTTTGATGGTGGAGTCACTTAATCAATCACAAAGTAGATGTTAAAGGATTAGTTCATCCAAAAATGAATATTCTGACACTATTTACTTACCTTCATGTTATTCCAAACCCGTGTGGCTTTCTTTCTTCGATTGCACACAAGCCAATATAAGCTGCCCTAAAATCATTTCTAAAAACAAAAACAGACAGTTTTATGTGATGAAATTAGAGGAGAGCACACAAGTAATTTCAACATGGCAAAAGATACTGAGGGGAGTGATCCTCACCATACATAATTAAAACACTTTTTTATATAAAACTGTTATGAGTACAGTCTCCATCATATGTATACACCATTCAGATGACTTTTCACAAATCAAAATGTGTAAACTTTTTAAATTGCCATCAAACTACTGAATGCACCTGAATACATGTGCATGACTTGAATAAGTAATTTGTCATTTTTTGTTTTTCCCACATTTCTTTTTGTAGAGGAAGGACCATTGGCAATAACAGTTGCTAAAAGGCAACCAAGTGCAAGTGATTTTATCCACATCCTTTCAGTATAAATAATGCAGCCTCATTCCGTCAACAAGCACCTTTGACCACTGTCTACTCTGTAGATATGGACAAATTGCGGAAAACGAGCTCAAAGTCATTATGCATCAGCTGGAAACAGATAAACATGAAAATAAGGCATAACAAATGAGGTTGGACAAATTAGCTTGGAAATGAGCTTAATTTATTACAGGGGATCTGGGAGAAGAGACAAACAGATGACATTGTTTCATTTGGCCTTGACCCCTTTTGCCTTGATGATTCAGTATCCTGACTGCTTACTCACTACTGATTTCGAGGTCGTATGCGTTGACAGATGGATGAAGTAATAGGAAGAGATGAGAAAAACCAGAGATGAGAAAGGATCTAGCTGCAGCCCACGTCGTTCCAGCTTTAGCATGACCTTTAAAAAATGACCTTGAGCTAAATCTGTAAAAATAAAGAGAATTAACTTCTTGATTCTGTAACTCTATTAGTATTTTTCACAAATAAAGAAATTGTTTAAAATATGAATACAAAAAGAAGTAAACACTGTAACCAAAAGCTGAATTTGACCAATTTCAAATTGGCAAATGAAATAAAACTTTATTAGATTCACTCAGCCAAAGAAATGTTGAAAGACAAATAAACGATGAATGATTTTCATTTTATGATGATCTATTTCTATAAAAGACAGATGCAGTGTTGCTGTAACTGCTTATGATGAAGTATATACTTAAACAAATTTTAGACTAGTATTTTTCTTTTCACTTTTATGGATGAGAGCATCAAAATGAAAATCAGGCTTTGACACACAGAACCACCATACATCACACAACATGTGCCACTTCAAGCAATACATATGATGGCCAGTGTTGGGGGTAATATATTACAAGTAACGCAAGTTACGTAATCAGATTACTTTTTTCAAGTAACTAGTAAAGTAACGCATTACTTTTTAATTTACAAGAGAATATCTGAGTTACTTTTTCAAATAAGTTACTTTTTTTAAATTTATTTATTGATTGACAGCTCTCCTGTCCCCATGTTGAGAGAAATCAGAAGATGTTACTGTAGTTCAAAATAAATATGAATATGCATTAATTAATCTCACTCACAAAAA
>NW_015649585.1:1214312-1219109 GCF_001515625.1 Sinocyclocheilus rhinocerous | reverse complement strand
ACTTTCCCTTCAGCCTGAGGCTTATTCATTTCACTTTTGGTGTGAAAGGCTTTTATATTTGCCAAAAATATAACTTTTTTATTTTAAAAACAAACAAGCAAGCCCTGTCCAGATTTAAAAAGTAGCGCAAAAGTAACGTAACACATTACTTTCCATAAAAAAGTAACTAAGTAACGTAATTAGTTACTTTTTTTATGGAGTAATGCAATATTGTAATGCATTACTTTTAAAAGTAACTTTCCCCAACACTGATGATGGCTATGCTTTCTTGGATACATAAGCTTCCAAATTAGTCTTGTAGCAATCACATATTATTTAAATAATTCATTATATTCAATCATTAATGGATAAAATCAAGCCTGTTCTACATTTTGTGTTAAAATAGAGAATTCTGTTTTACTCAAAAATGTCACATTGCTTCGATGTTAAATGTGTTAAATGCAGTTATTCCATTGTTGAGGGTATAATATAGTCCAGTCCTTTTGTGTGGAGGGGTAGGATGTAAGTTTGAGACCTGTCTTGTTTCTTACACAAAAGTATCTGCTAAATAAATAAATGTAAGCCTTATCATATGCTTTGATGGTGGAGTCACTTAGCTTTACATTAAACTAAGTTAGCTGATGGGATTCCACAAAGACTATCATTTCTCCTGCATGTCATTCTCTTTGACAGAAAGGATTTTTTAAGACTGTAGGACTTCTCACAGCTGTCATGCCACAGAAAACTAGCTGAAAGATCGCTCATAAAATATTAATCACAGGCTTTCCCTTCTCACCCTACAAAACATTGCATATCCTCTCCATGACTGCAGTCAAAAGAGCAAGGGGTTAGGAAATGACACTTTAAGCTACATATGATCTTTTAGTAAGCAAAACATTATTTTTAAAGGGGATACATTTTCAAATATCAAACTATTTTTTTCAAACATATTGGATTATCTGTCTAGGCATCAGGACAGATGCTCATTTATTCAGTAAATGTTTGACTTCAAACATTCTTCTGTGACATTATCCATTAAGTCATTACCTGTGTCAGTTAAATATAGCTATATAGCTTAACTCTATTCTACATTTCATTAAAGAGGAAGTACATCAAATCTTTCAAATCGTCTTTCCGCCTTACCTATGGAAGTCTGTTTCCACCACTGTATAAAAAAAATAAAAGAAGATAAATGAAACTTTTTATCTCACAATTCGGACTTTGTTTCTTGCAATTCTGAATTGTTAAACATACAGCATACACAGAATTGCAAGATAACTCAGAATTCTGACTTTTTTCCTCACACTTCTGAGTTTACATCTTAATTCTGAGTTTAGTTTTTCTTTTTAAAAATAAAAACGGTTTGTTTTTTTTCCCCCTCACAATTGCGAGTTAATATCTCAAACTTCACTTTTCTTCTCAGAATTGTGAGTTACATTGTGTAATTCTGAGTATATATATCACTATAATGACCTTTTTTTCCTTAGAATTGCGAGAATAAATGTCACAGTTTATCTATGGACATCCCAGACAGTAGCAAAGTGAAATGTTACTTCACCATCTGAAACTCTACCATCATTTCCCTGGTCTTTGGTCTGATGTGTCTACAGAGCTGCAGAAGTCAAACATAACAGCTCTACTGGTGCTCTCAGTCAGTCTCCTCCAAATGAGAGCACGGTATGACAGCTTTCCTCCATCTGTGACCCTTAAAAATACTCCATCTTCTGCAATACCTTTAATTTAATTAAACTAATATCTTGTATAACTTCTCTTATGCAACAACATGATTGTATTACTTTATATGATTTTGCCCTGAAATCCTAATTACACATTTTAGCTGTAAACAATTATGATGGAGAACATGAACTGAGTGAAAACATTATTTAGATACAAAATAATGAATTCTTAAAATAAAACGAGCAGGTTTTTTTTTTTTTTTTTAAATAATGTGCAATTTTAAGCAACATTTGTTTCCCTTTCAGGAACTCGAGCTGCGTCGAAACGCTTTGGGAATGCCTTTAGCATGACCACGCTCTGAATCACATGTGAAATCAGTCCAATGGGTGGGTGACATATAGACCAAGAAGCTATAAAAGCACGTGAGGTGAAAGCGGCGTCAGCTTTTTGTAATTCAGCAAGCACTCTGTGTGTGTTTCAGTCGCTATTTGTTGTGAGTCTTATTTAGTATTGTTTATCCACTTAAGACCGTTATGTCTAGCTTCAGCCAAAAAAAAGCATTTGGGCGAGAGCAGACAGCGTTCAGGCTGTGTGTTCCTCCCTGCCCGCGCTATATTTCGGGTGGGGACACACAAAGTTTGTGTGTTGTCTGCTTGGGAGCGAAGCACGCAGAGTCAGCTCTCGAGGGAGAGTATTGCGAGCGTTTGTTACTGCCTTGCTTCGCTCTCGGAAGGCTCTCTTTGAGGAGGGAGCCTTCACCGGCGTTTCTCGCGGTGCCAGCCCCGCTTTCACCGAGGCGGAGCGGCGGCTGTGCTCGTGGGGTTCGCATATGGATCCGGTGGAGGGAATGTAGACGGGCGAGTCCCTATCTTCTTCCTCACCCACCAGATCCAGCGCCCGCTCTCGGGGTTCGGAAGCCCGCGCTGCGGTTCTTCCCCCGGGGTGAGTGCTCGCCGCTCCGCCTGTCTTCCTCCGAGGAGGTTGATATGGAGGGCATCGATGAGCTCGCCAGTTGCACAAGCATCAGTTACACAAGCATATTATGCCTAATATTATAATGAGCAGCATTACTGGGGAGTGGAGCTTGCGCAGTCAGCTCTCGGGCAAAAGAGAGGGGGCTGATTGTGCTTTTCCAGCTGTTAAACGTTCCGCTCTCACCAGGACCGCTCCGGGGAGTGTGTCTGTGCCTGTGATATTGCGGTTCCGGTCCCACTGCTGCTGAGGCATGGCGGCGATTGAGATCGCGGGCACATGATCTGGCGGACGGGATGGAGCCCTCTCCCTAACTCCACCAGCGTTCCCTAGATCTAGCGCCCTCTCTCGAGGTTCGGAAGCCTGCGCTGCGGTTTCTTCCCCCTCTGAGTGAGAGCTCATTGCTGCAGCTATCTTTCTCAGAGGAGATTGATATTGTTTGTGTGACCGAGCGGCTTGAGCGCTGCCGAGGCAACACGTGCATTACATCATTTTCCGTTTTGATATGAATCTTATCACACCAGACCGTGTTTACTTGTCTGGTTGCTTGGCTGCATTTTATTCTGAGAAATTAAAATGAAGTATTTCTTCTGAATATGAGAAGTTAGATATACTGGAGCTCTTGGAATATAAATAAATAATATTTTCTCGAGTGAGAGCATGCGTTTACCTCTCTTCCTCTGAGGAGGTTGAGGTGGTCAACAGGGGCTGCTGGGGGGGAGCAGCCCCAACCAACAGTGTTCCAGCTCCTCATGTAGGGAGCGTCACTTCTCGTACTCCTCAGAATTGAAAGTCAGAGTGGCGCTCCTGGGCCGAAGGCTTCTAGCGGAAGGCGGATCTACGGACCATCATTCTTGCTGGATAGTCTTCGACTAAAACATCCTGACGCCTAGGGCCCAGGACTTCATGGGTCCTGCACACTGTAAAAAGAGGCTACCGAATCAGTTCGGTTCTCCTCCGCCTCGTTTTCAACGGGGTCATTCCCACTCTGGTGGGCCCCGAGCAGGCTCTTGTAATGGAACAAGAAGTTAACAATCTCTTGAGGAAGGAGACCATCGAGGTGGTCCCTTCTCTCGACAGACAGTCTGGGTTCTACAGCTGGTACTTCATCGTTTCAAAGAAGGATGGATGTTCCTGAGGTTTGCTTTTGGGGGCAAAAGCTAACCGGATTCTTCCATTCGGTCTTGCACTCTCACCCCACACTTTCACGAAGTATGTGGATGCTGCTCTGGCTCCTCTGTGACTCCAGGACATCCAAATACTCAACCACATCGACGATTGTTTCATACTAGCTCAATCGGAGCAGATGGCGGTTCGGCATCGAGGTGTCGTTCTTGCTCACATGAAAGAGCTGGGGTTAAGACTTAACGCCAAGAAAAGTGTGCTTTCTCCAGTACAGAAAACCACTTATCTGGACGTGGTGTGGGATTCGACCACGATGCAGGCACGTCTGTCTCCTGTTCGGTTCGAGTCGATCCTCACTGCAGTTGCGAGAGTGAGAGAAGGTCGGTCACTCACTGTCAGCAGTTCCAGAAACTACTGGGTCCGATGGCAGCTGCATCCAACGTGATACCTTTTGGCCTGCTGTACATGAGACCCCTACAGTGGTGGCTCTAGACCAAGGGGTTCTCCCCGAGGGGAAACCCGCTTCGCATGCTCAAGGTCACGCGGCAATGCCTACGTGCCTTAGACATGTGGAGGAAACCTTGGTTCTTGGCTCAGGGCTTGGTGCTGGGAGATCCTTGTCGCCACGTAATGCTAGCGGTGGATGCATCCCTCACCGGTTGAGGAGCGGTCATGAGTGGCAGCTCAGCCCGCGTTCTGTGGAGTGGCTGCCATCTCACATGGCACTTCAACTGCCTGGAGATGCTGGCCGTGTTTCTAGCATTGAAATACTTTCTCCCAGACTTAAGAGGTCGCCATGTGTTGGTGCGCAACGACGACACAGCGGTGGTCTCTTATATGAACCACCAGGGAGGTCTGCGTTCACGCCCCCTTTACAGGCAGGCGCACCAGATCCTTGTGTTGTCCCAGGGCAAACTCCTCTTGCTGAGAGCAGTTTACATTCCTGGGCTTCTCATTATGGGAGCAGACATCCTGTCGAGGCAGGGGCCGAGGCCCAGGGTACGGATAATTTTTGGCCAGGCTCAGGTGGACCTGATCGCGACT
>NW_015649585.1:1187657-1214132 GCF_001515625.1 Sinocyclocheilus rhinocerous | reverse complement strand
TTGCGACTCGAGAGACATCGCACTGTCCCCTCTGGTACTCTCTGACTCATCCAGCTCCACGGGGGCTGGATGCCATGGTACAGACGTGGCCGAGGCTTTGTCTGTACGCCTTTCCCCTGATCGCTCTGCTCCCCGGAGTTCTGGAGAGAGTGCGCCGGGATGGGGTCCTTCTGCTGTAGCCCCGTTCTGGCAGGGCCGAGTATGGTTCTCGGACCTGATTTCCCTTCTCGGCGGCTCTCCATGGGAGATTCCCATTAGGAGGGATCTCCTCTCACAGGTGGAGGGCACGATATTTTACCCCCACCTGAAGCAACTCGCAGCTTCCGGTCTCTCATCCGAGGTTGTTGAGACCATTCTCCAATACAGAGCTCCCTCTACGAGGAAACTGTATGCCCTGAAGTTTTCACTTCTTGGTGCGGAGACCCCCAGCTCGACCCAGTTTACTGCTCAGTTGGTACAGTGCTGGAGTTCCTGCAGGCCCGATTCTCTGCAGGGTTGACCCACTCCACCTTGAAGGTCTACGTGGTGGCCGTTGCAGCCTACCTCGCCCCTATCGGTGGCCAGTCAGTGGGCAGACACCCCCTAGTTACACGCTTCCTCCACGGTGCGCTGAGGCTGAGGCCTCTGGCCAGAGAAGCTTATGCTAAGCGGTGGATCAGGATGCTATTCCATAGCCTCGAGTCCACTGATCTCCCCTCTCCTTTGGGGGTCTAGACTCACTCCTTCTTAAGTTGGCCTTCGGGACGCTGCGGGATGTCCCCGTCTACTTTGTCAGGTGCTACCTACATTCTGCGCCACTCCTGGCTCCTTTTTCTCGTCTTAGCTGTGCTCTTCCACACTAGGCAGGGATTTGTAAGTCTGGCTGCGTGGGCATACTCATTCCCAAAGCGTTTCGACGCAGCTCGAGTTCCTGAAAGGGTAACCATGGTTCCCTGAGGGAACGAGACGCTGCGTCTCAGTGCTATACTTCCGGCATCCCTGCGAGCGCTTGCTTCATGCCTTGAAGCTGACGCTGGTTTTACCGCACGTGCTTTTATAGCTTCCTGGTCTCTACGTCACCCACCTGTGACGTCTCGCCCTTACATTGGACTGATTTCACATGTGATTCAGAACGTGGTCACGCTGAAGGCGTTCCCAAAGTGTTTCGAGGCAGCGTCTTGTTCCCTCAGGGAACTATGGTTATATGCATAAACTGGAGACGTTTTCTCACCAAGACTATTTTAGGTCACATGCTAATGGGCACCTCAAATTGTAATATTGAACATATTTCTGGTGTTCGTTCATGTCTGATAAATTATCTTGATGTTTTGTTTACAGAACAATGATCATAATCAATCATAATGACAATTCTTAGTGGAACTGCACTAATACATTTCCTCATAGATAGTGACAACAATTATATTACTGGATTTATTTATTTATGTATTAATGTTTATAGTAACATGCTTGCAGTCATGCATAAATAACAATTCTGATTAAACAATAATATTCTACAGAAAGGCCAAGAAAAAGAGCCAAACTACAAAAGTGAAGATGAGCTCAGATTTAGGAGCAATATTAAATAGATAAATTATCATAATTCGCTCAATTTCAGTGTGTAGGTATTCCAAATGTTTTATATGAATTATATAGTTATACATGAACTTACTGAGAGGATTTTTGTCTAAATTTTTCCTGATGTGGTACAGATTTGCCATATAGCAACATTTTCCACATTTTAAATTTATTTTTATTTTTTTGTTTTTAGAGATATTTTACAAAAACAAATATTGTGTATATATTATGTACAAAAATGTTAATAGAAAAATATATTTCCTTGTTTAAAACAATGCATTCCATACAAAATTTTTTTATTATATGTCTGGACTGTATATATATACAGTTATAAAATTAAAATATAGTTTATACATGTAATTTTTATAAAGCAGTTCTGTTGATATATTAATGGTTATGATGATACTGATAAAACTCATAATGAGGAAGTAAAAAAGATGTTTGTAAGGTGTTTAGTGTTTGTGATTTCCTTTTCTCTTCCTTTATCTCTCTCTCACTCCCTCTGGGTTTGTAGTCTGTTTCCTATCTCGTTTGTTTATTTGTTTATTTATTTGGATCCCCATTAGCTATGCCCTAAAGCATCGCTAGTCTTCCTGGGGTCCACACAACACTTAACATTCATACATTATTACATACATTAAAAAATAAAGAAAAAATAAGAAAATAAAAAGTTAAATACATTCTCCACATTCCAACGCATCTCTATAAACATTTCTTCCACCCTTTTTAATATCTATAACACCTACTATATAAAAAAAACTTATTGCTCATTCAATTAATTCCTATACCTCAACCTCCTATAAGTACAGAATTCCAAGGTGTGCCTTTACTTGCCTTATAAAATCAATTTTCCGTGTTATCCTAATTCATGACAATGGTAAAAGATTCCATGATTTCATTGCCCTAAATGTTACTGTACGTTTAAGAAAATTAGTTTTAGCATTAAGGAGTAGAAATCTACCCTCTGTTGCTTGTCTAGTAGCTCGTCTTCACTCAGATTGTATTTATTTATTTATTTTATTTATTTATTTATTTATTACAGGGACAATGCACATTAATAAACATTTCTGTCAATATGCCAGAATTAGCCAGAAGGCTATTTTTCACCTGCAGTCCCTAGACAGATGGTAATAGTCACCCTAAAAGAGAGTAAAATTACATATTAACATAACAATAAAACAATTACAATACATTTAGTAAAAAGTACTATTAAGCTATGATGTACAATAGAAACGCAACAGACCAACAATCAGACAAACATCAGACAAATACATGAACACATACACACACACTTTTGTGCATTTATTATTTATGCATTTATTATTTATCTATCTGATTTATTTCAATGAGATCCTAAAAAACAGATCAGAGCTGTATGGCACCCGATGCTTTATTCATGGACTGGTGCAGCTTTCAGACGACCCACTGGCACATGGGATGCTCTTACACAGCTACCTGTGTTTCCTCAATGCTGTAGAAATCTTGCACTGTGACTTACATCAGCCTCAGCAACATCCACGCTCTCAGAAAAGGGTTTTGCTGAACACAACTGGCAACCCCAATTTCAAAAGGCATGTTATAACAGAGGGTAAATATAAAAGTCTTCTCCCTTTTAGCAGGGGCAGTTGTTTATCATAATTTTCTGTGAGCTTTACAACCCATTAGCCATTTCAGAACCATGTTGAGAGTCACAATTGCTTAGAAACAATGTACACAAGTCACACGTGTGTAACGGAAGAGGTCTGACGCAACAGGTTAGTATATCAATCAAGTTTATTTGGTCACAGAGAGTACGGGTGTAGGATCCAGGTGATGACACGGTGAGTGTATATTTCGTAGAACAGTTTAAAGGATATGATGAGTGGAATGATCTGCCTTGGGTGAGCCATGGACGGCAGCGGACTGGTTCTGGCTCGGGACTGGACACCCCCCAGACACCGGAATACACCTTCTCTCCAACACAGTCCAGTGGTGTCTGGGAGGTTCAAGGGGCGATGGAAGTTGGCCCCAAGCCAGAACAGATGGTTGAGGGTGGCATCATCCATCGCCGTCACCGCTGCAAGCTTGCAAAACTCCCCGGCGTACTCGTAGAAGGGGAGATCCCGGCGAGCGAGGACGCAGAAACACGCAGCCGATTGCATGCCGATTGCACACTTGGAGACACTAGGAGGAACACAGGAGGTAAGTAATGCAGGACGTATTCAAATGGAAGCAGTAGTAAAGTCAGAGAGTCCTCTACGTGTGTACGAGACCGGACCTGGTCCTTTGCTGGTTTATGCTGGTCCTTTGCTAGCACATGATATAAACCAGCAAAGGACCAGCATAAACCAGCAAAGGACCAGCTTAAACCAGCAAAGGACCAGCATAAACCAGCAAAGGACCAGCTTAAACCAGCAAAGGACCAGCATCTCTATCTCTAATCTAAATCTCTAATGCATAAAAACCCGGTGTAACCCCGGTGTCCTGGCCAATTGCCCCCCTGGCCTTTGTCAATCATGGCCTCCTAATAATCCCCAACCACTTGATTGGCTCTATGACTCTCTCTCCTCTCCACCTGTAGCTGGTGTGTGGTGAGCGCACTGGCGCCGTTGTCCTGTGGCTGCCGTCGCATCATCCAAGTGGATGCTGCACACTGGTGGTGGTTGAGGAGAGACCCCCCCACATGATTGTAAAGCGCTTTGGGTGTACAACAATACACAATAAAGCGCTATATAAATGCATCATTCATTCATTCATTCATTTATTCATAAAGCAACTGAACGGGTCTTCTTAACACAGTTCCTGTGGATGTGCGAACAGCACAGGATCTAACTTTGCTAACTCTGCCTGGAAACAGCTCTTAAATTTTTCCTAATTTCCAGATTTGTCTTGGCATTTTGTCATCTCCTATGAGAACAATGTCACCTGTTTCAACATTGTAGGTTTTTATGTGCCGCAGGAATGTGCAGATTTCAGGTCTAGCAGATCTTTTCTCCAACGATTCCACAGATTAGTCATGAGTCTGTTTCTGTATCTCCACCTCCTTGTCATATCTTCCTTACTCACAGTGGTATGATGATGTTGTCTGCAGTGACGTTATTCGTTCACCAACCAGGAAGTGTGCAGATGTCAGTGGCTATGGTTCGTCAACCTCACTGTGAACAAAAATAAGGGGTCTGGAATTCAGTGTGGCTTCTATACTTCCGTGAGGAGTGTAGTCATTTCTTCAAAAGTGAGTGATGCTCTTCCTAGTATCTTTCTCAAACACGTCTTTACAGACCTCACTAGCCTCTCCCAAAATCCGCCCCACCATGCCCTTCCCTGAGAACTATTCCAGCAGTTGTGGATCTTTGATGGCTTGCCACAGCTCACTGAGGTCCTGTTGTGTGGTTTTTGCTTTAAATCTTTTGCAAACAGTACATTTTTAAGGATACTTTTTACAAGTTGCCTCGCAAAATCCAGTGTCTACTTCTAATTTGTGCAAGAGTGTCTCCTAGACCAGAATGCATGGTAACTTCATGGTTGTACTGAACCAGCAGCTCACAATATCAGCCTTTGCTAGGTAGAATCCATGGATGATTTACTGTGTAACTGAAGTCTGACTGTTGCAGTCTGCCTCCAACACAGAGCAATTCATCCGCATCAAGGAAAGGTTTCAAATCTCTGATTTTGGAATCTGAATTCAGGGTTTTACCAGCTTTTAGCAAACTTATCTCATTACTAAAGCTGCTCACTTGTGTCACTTTGTGAGCTGGCCTGCGAATCCACTGTAGTACTATCATTGAATCTGTCCACAGGTGAACCTGTCGGAGCTCCATATTCAGAGGCTTTAGCAAGTTGTTCCCTATAGTCTCGCTCCAATCACTGCTCCCATCAACTCAAGATGTGGCAGGGACATCTTCTTTAGCGGGGCTACCCTGGACTTTGATGTGACGAGGCATGTAGTCTTTGTTCCATCATCCGCCTCTCGTAGCAGGTATGCAACTGTCCTGTAAGCTTTCTCGCTTGCATCACAGAACACGTGAAGTTGTTGTGCATCGTGCTTGTGCTCAGATTTTATTCCATACCAGTGGGGGATGACTATGTGGTGGATCTGTGGAAGTTCTGAACACCACCTTTGCCATTCTTGTGCAAGATCTGTAGGCAGCTCCTCATCCCAGCCTAGGCCTCGTATCCACATCTCTTGAAAAAGGCATTTCACACGCACAGTGAAAGGGAAAGTGAACGTATATTTGGTCGAATATGCGAGCAGAGAGTTTCAGAACGCTCCTTTTGGTGTTCTCTCTTTTTGCTGCAGCGTCCAGCAATGCAGTCAGATCAAAGACGAAATCATCCTTTTCAGTCCTCCACATCAAGCCTAGCACCTTCAGTACAGCTCCTGGTGTCTCTGTCTCTGGTGCAAGTTCATTCATTTTTGTTTTCCATTTCTCCTTCAATTCTGGACAGTTCATTGTCCATTTGCAAAGGTCCATGCCAGCTGTGGACATAATCTTTCTGGCATTAGCAGTTATAGAGAAAGTATTCTCAAAGTCACTCGCACTTGAGATGAAGTCATCAACATAAAGTGATTCCTTTATTATCTTTACTACCTCAGGAAGTTGGGCTTCATATTTCTTCAAATGTATTCTCACTGTAGCTGCAAGCAGAAATGGGCTGGGGGAGACTCCAAACACCACCCTTGTCATCCGTAGCACACGCAGCTTCTCACCTGTGTCTTCATGTGGCAGTACAGCGAGCCAGAGGAATCGCACAGCATCTCTGTCCTTCTCAGCAAGAGAAATCTGCAAGAAAGCCTTTTTGATATCTGCTGTAAATGCAATCGCATTCAGTCTGAATTTTATTAATATACTGAGCAGATCTGGATTCAGGTTAGGACCAGTAAGCAGACAGTCATTAAGTGATGGAGAGTCTGTGTCATGTGATGAGGCATCAAACACTACTCTGAGTTTTGTTGTTACCTTGTCTTCGCGGAGAACAGCATGATGAGGCATATAGTATTTCACAGCAGTTGGAGATGACTCCTCCTCCACCGCACCTTCGACAATGCCCTACTCAAGGTTATCATTCACAACTTCATTATATCGGTGACACAGCACTACATCTGACGGCAACTTTCTCTTAAGGCCTTCTAATTGTTTCCTTGCAATTCTGTAGTTGTCTGGTAGTTCTGGCTTGTCAGGTCGCCAAGACAGCTCAACTTCATATCATCCATCTTTGTACTGAGTTGTCTTCTCAAACTTGTGAAGAGCCTCCTCTTCCTCAGGTTTGTCTGTCTGCTTCATGGTGATACCGAGAGACTCTATTTCCCAGAAGGCTTTCAGACACTCTGAAACCAGTGTGTCTTCAGTAACGTGTACTTGCATGCAGGCGGCGTCAGCAACACTGGACATTTTGACTGGGCCTTGCACTGACCATCCAAAGATGCTCTCAATGGCTACAAGTGTCTATAATTCTTTCTACTCGGCCTGACACTATACGCCAATAGTAGTCTGCACCAATCAGCCTCGACAACTCTGCATCATAAGTTCCGTCGTCTGTGTAATCTGCTAACTGCAAGCCTTTTCGTTCCAGCTCTGCTTGGATGTGCTCACCTGGGATCTTCATCATGGTGGTGCAAACTTGGGGTGTCTCGAGTGCTTCTATTTCAATTTTCTGCCCCTTCTTCCAGATGTTCTGAATAGTTAATTTCCCTGTGTTGCGCTTCACTGTAACTGGTGCTGCAGAGCCAAAAATATGAAGAGTGACTGTTTCTTGCTTGACCACAGGTAACTTTAAAGCTCTCACTGTGTTTTCACTGATGAAGCTTCTCTGACTGCCTCCATCCAGTAAGCAGCAAATGCTTCTACATCCACCAGGTCCTTCTGCACACACTCTTACAGTTTGCAGCAGCACAAGGTTGTTCTGTTTAGCGGGCTGTATCTTTACTGAATGGGAAGCAAAGGAAGAGACTACATTGTCCTTGTTGTCATCAGTGTCAGAAGTACGTGTCTCTCTTTTTTCACATACAGCACTGTGATTTCGGCTTCCACATACATTACAGCACATTTTAGTCATACAGAATCTTGCAATGTGCTTTGGCCTAAGGCACACGAAGCATCTTCCCATCTTCATCAGTTTGTCCTTTCGTGCAGCAATATTAGTTTCTAGACACCGTTCTGTTCTGTGTGCTGTACTGTCACAGAAAAGGCAGTTCTGTATTCTTTGACTGGTGGTTTGCAGTACTGCAGCTGATGGCATGTTGTGCTTTCTGTGCTTCATTTCAAAGGATGTGTCTTGTCATTTAACTGGTTTCTGATAGCTTTGACTGTCTCTGGAATTACTTGGCTTAATCAGCTGCATGGTTCTTTCTCTGCTCAGAATCTCTTTCTGCAGGAATTCCATAACTTCTGAGATTTTCCATTCATCACTGTTTCCTCTCTGTCGACTGTCTTGGAGAGTAATGTTGTCTGGAATTATCTGTAGCAGAACAGGGCACAACAAGCTGCCATATGCCTCTGATATGACACCCAGCGATTCTAAGCTGCGGATATGTACTACACATTCATCATAAAGTCTCAGAGCAGTGACATCATTAGATTTCTTTACTGGGCAGAGATTCAGCAGTTTGGTCATATGCACGTTAATAAGCAGGTCTTTCCTTCTGAACCGATTCTGCAGCAGATCGATCGCTTGATCATAATTACTGTCTTCAGTCCCGCTATTGCCTTTGAAGCAGCGCCGGTTAGATACGTAATTAAAGTAATTAAACTTCTCTGTTTTGCTCAGTGCATCATTTTAGTGAATAACGGTTTCAAACTGATTCCAAAAATATTGCCACTGATTGATTTCACCGTTAAACTTGTCTATAATCAACTTGGGCAACTTAACTGTTTGCCTGTGCAGTGAGGGCTCTGTATTGCTCGGTCTGCTGCTTTCCCGGTTTCTCTGTATCACTCGGTGCGCACGTGATTTCATGGTGATGACTCGCTCTTTATACTCCTCAACATCAACTATTTCATTCTCCAAATCATCTGTGTCCGTCCTTTCCTCGATTCTAACATCCAACTCCAGCAGCGTTTCCTCTTTTTCAGATAACAGGACTAACAGTTCGCGTAATCGGTCAATGACCGGATCTTCTTTGTCTACCTCTGTTTCGATGTCTTGCAAAAGTCTCGTTGTGGAAGCACGTACAGCTCTCCGTTTTCTGATTAGTCTTTCAAGTCGCTCCGCCATTTCAGGTGCTGCTTGCTAGTTTCCTGGGTTTCAGCACCAAATGATTGTCGTTTCTTCTTAGCTTAACAAGCAAAAATTACCACTGATGTCTTGAATAAAAAAAAAACTGATTTACTGGAGTTTCAGATAGTTTTACAGGGATGATGAATTCACTTTAGCAGCGCACACACATACTGTACATTCTTCTCACACTCTCAATCCAGGAAAGCATTATGGGCAATGATTTCTTAAAGGGTAACAGCTCGATAAATGACTATATAAACTGTTTCAGTTCTTCTTATTGAAAACAATGAATTAAACATTATACTAAGCATTTATGACTAATATAAATTTAATTTAAGTCACAACAAAAACATACTAAATGGTGTTTTTTTTTTTTTTTTTGGAAAAAGCTAAAAATGCAGAAGATTTTGTGTGAGGGATAGGTTTAGGGGTAGGGTTGGTGTAGGGTGGTAGAAAATACAGTTTGTACAATATAAAAACCATTACGCCTGTGAACAGTCCCCATAAACCACACATACCAACATGTGTGGGTGTCATGGATACACCGGACTCTCCTGTCACATTCACTGCACGTTTATGGCCTTGCATTGACTACTGACCACTCAAAAATATCATTGTGAAATACCATTATCCACTTCCCATCATCCCAGCTGCCATGGAACTTCTGCATGGAGCCACCATCTTCAGAAAGCTGGACCTGCGAAGCACATATAAACTAATTTGGATACGGAAGGGGGACAAGTGGAAGTCCGCCTTTGTAATTCCCCATGGGACACTACGAATACTGGGTCATGCTGTATGGGCTGGACAATGCCCCTTCTGTATTACAAGGCTTTATAAATTAAGTGTTCTGGGAGTACCTCTACTTCTTTGTGCTGTTCTACGTTCATGACATCCTCATGTACTCCTGGAACCTGACTGAACATTGCCAACACATTTGACAGGTCCTAGACAAGCTAAGAGAATACTAACTGTACCTCAAGGCAGAAAAATCAATGTTCCACCAATTCTCCATACAGTTCCTTGTCTATAGCATGGGTGCTGATGGCATCAAGATGGACAAGGGGAAAGTTGAAGCTGTCTGCACCTGGCCTAAACCCTTCACAATAAAAGAACTTCAACGTTTCCTTGGTTTGTCCAATTTCTACTGCCGGTTCTATTATCTCTCTTCTGAAAGGTAAAGGTTGCTCCTTGAAGATAGTCCAGTCTACGCTTTCAAAGAGATCCTGGGCTACAGATGCCGCTGAGGTCATCTCGAGTACCTTGTCAGTCGGGAAGCTATAGATCTGAGGAAAGATCATGGGATGGGGGAGGTGGGGGAAGTGGGTACTGTTCTGGATACACCAGGCTCTCCTGTCAAATTCACTCCATGTTTCCGCTCACCAGATTACTGATCACCTGCATCATCAGCACTCCAATCAAGCACCTCATTAAAGCACACACCACTAGTCACTCATCATCTGGCCTCCTTACCTGCTATCTTCACCTTGGTGGTTTGGCTCGGAAGTCTCCAGTGATCTCCTACGTTGATTCCTGTGATCTCTTTCTGTCCCTGTGTGTGTGTATTGGGAATTTACCTGCATACTTACTGGTCCCAGCTAGTGGTGTGTTCTTCACGTTCCCTCATTCATCGTCCTATCCTGCATTACCCTGGTAAAAGAAAATTGTCAGTCACCACATCTACTAGTTCATCAGTCTGTTGTTGCTTTACTTACATGTTTCACTCCATTTACCATCTGTACAACACAAAAAAACTTGTCTCAGTCTGGTTCATATCTTGAAAATTTGCTTTCATAGTTTATAAATGATAATCCTGCTTTCCATTGTATATCTATCACTGTATATATATCTATCGTGGGGAGCAGGATTATTACTTTTTGGTGTGTTTATAGTTTTTGTTTGTTTTGAAGAGGTCGCTATAAAGTAATGCTAGAAACAGGGCCGTCACTACTGGAGCGAAAGGTGGTGACGATTTTAGGGGCCCAAGGCTGTGGGGGGGCCTTGTGCTATTTCAACCGACTGCCTGAGGCCAGCACAAAATATATTCAGTGACAGTTGATGGGCCATTGCAGCGCGTCGTTATGAAAGATTATTATTTGCATGTGTTTTTAAGCCTTTAATCATTCAAGAGATTTAAAATCATTCAAGCACAAGACATAAAACGATGCAACTAAGCACTCGCGCACTGTGTTCTTAACACCAAATTGATTTCTCTCCCACACACTGTGCGCACAGCGAGCATGCAGAGAGCCATGTCTCACAACACTTGAATGCTGAATTGAGTTTTGCCTGTTCTTGTGCTTGAACAACAAATACATACATAATTATGTTGCAATACCTGTCTTGGCGAGTATCATCGAAAAACCATTGGTTATGTCTAAAGTGAACATAAACGGTTGAGAAAGAAATCGGATTTGTATCATTATATTGGATGCATTGTCTCTTAAAGTGACCGCGCCTAATATACTAGCTGCTGTCAGTCAGGCGCGCAGATGGCACTAGGGACGGGGGGACATGACCCCCCCAGATTCATAATGACCCGATCCGTCCCCCTCACTGTCTCTATGAAAGGCGACATCGGTAAACAGAGGATTAATCAGGGTTTCCACTATGCACATTAGCCTAAGTAGTGGCGGCCCGGCCCGCCGCTCCTTAAACGTGCACTAAGCGATTTTTGAAAAATGCTTTTGACTGCAGTGTCTGACCGAGTCCCCAAACACACTTGTAGCCAATCAGCAGTAAGGGGGCATGCCTTGTACTGACAGGGAGAAGAGAGCGCTCAATTTGAGTGCACAGGACGGATATTAACAGATCGACTATAGATAGCGAGAGATGGCAGATAAAAAAAAATGCAACATACACAGTAGTGCAGCAGTAATATTAATGCAAAACCATCCTGACGATTTCTTTTTTCAGAACAATACTGTATACCTTTACTTTTACTCTTAATACCTTAAGTATATTAGAGTATGAACAATTTGTTTTAATGTGTAAAAAAATTTATTTACAGGACAAAAAAAATTAACGTATAGAAGAATGTTTTGTGAAAAAAATTATAAGCTGCATTAAAAAATTAACAATGTACATAATTACTTCTCTTTTATTAACACCTGTGAATATGCAGAATATGCTTGTGTGTCATCTTCACTTGTTTCCGCGATCGTCGTTGCCATGGTTGCGTACATACGTGTCACCCCACACGTATGTACGCAACCATGGCAACGAGATTTAAAAATAGGGGTGAGGTCAATTACTTCTCTTTTATTAACACCTGTGAATATGCAAAACAAAAATACAAAATATACAGAAGGTACTCAAGCTCATTTACAAATAAATTACACTACAAAAATGAATAATGTATACAACTTATTAATTTCATTTTGAACTTCACAAAAATAAACTACAGAAATTAGGTTGTTTCATTGACAACGTGACATTTAAAAAAAGAAAATTAATTTCTTTTTTTTTTTAAAAAGTAATGTACCCATTTTTTCCACTGTTTTCTCTTGTCTAATAGAGAATGGTTAATAAATAATGTATTTGTTAAGCATTCTCTCAAGAAGAGAAAACAGTCCCTCCATTCTCTCCTTGCTCTCCTGTGCTCTTCTCTCCTCTGTCTCTCTCTGGAGTTTGATATCCTCCCTGAGTAGCTCCACCAGCTTCCACTCACTCCCTCACCGGTCCCAGGACACTCGCAATCCTAAGGCAGAGCAAATAAACCATGACTGTTAACAACAGCACAATGAATTTCAGCAAAACGTGTGTATTAACTTGCTTACTTTGTATTTTTTAAAGTCTTTCCCCAGCAGGCTTATTTTCTCCAGAATAGTCCTAAAACAAGAGAAAATGGATACGCTTATGAAAAATATAAAGACAGGTTTGCAATCTTAACATTAGAAAATATGACACAGCAGGACATGCATACAAAATACTGAAGTGCTAAAGTTTGGTTAAAACATTTGTAGACATATCTTGAATGACAGCACTACAAAAACACAACAAGGGGAAAGACTATTGCCTTCTATAGTGGTTGTCTTATTGTTTGTGGGCTTTGTCTTAAAAAAAAAAAAACCTGGCTTTTAACACTTGTTTTGCTAGGTATTTGAGTAAATGAAAACACAATACTTACATTTCAATGTGAATTCCCCCACAGAACCCTCACCCGCTGTTCTTTGAATATAAATTCCATCGTCATCTGCGCGCAAGTGATTCTGCGATATGGTAGGGTGCAAAGTGTCCATCAGCTGTGTACTTTATTTTTCTGGGAAACGGAGGGTGCATTTGAAGTCGCTTTCGAATTACATCAGCCTTCGTCGCGCCACGGTGATGCAATCGGCCTTGGAATGCGGTCTTCAGAGGGTGCATCCTGAATTGGGACAGCTTACGTCGTGACGCTGTGACGCAATCGCACTTCAAATGCGCACTTCAGAGTCCGTGCACTTCACATTGGGACACAGCTTATGTGTGTATGTGCTATGACTCCTGACCCCAGGGTCCTATGAGGAGCTGGTAGCTGCCTCAATTGTGCCTGTAGCGGTAACCATAGTGATCGTATACTATCATCTATGACAGAACTGGTGATTTTTCTGGACTGAAAAAATTGGACTGCTGACAGCTTGGTCCCCCCCCCAGTTAAAAAAATCCCATCTGCACCCCTGCTGTCAGTGTCCTTAATGTTAATCCAAGAAAATAAAAGAGAGAAAATCACTCACTGCTCTTACTGAATAACTTTTATTTTTAACAAGAATTAAGCTATATTTAGTTTATACAGTGAAGACCTACTGAACACCTACAAACTTGAAAAAAAAAACATAAACATTGTTTAATTTGTATCTTTGTTCTATTTATTTATTTGTGCTATTTACATGATTTAAAACGGGGCCCATTGGTACAACCTGCACCGGGTGTCCCCAAACCCCACGGCCCTGGCTAGAAATAATGGTTAAGAGCTGCATTATTGAATTTAAGTTCAAGTTTAGAATTTATTTATCCCATCTGACAGAAAATCAAGCTGGAATGATGTCCTTGCAGATAAGGAAAAACAACAAAATATGTTGAATATAGAGAATGTCCACTTTTATATTCACTTTAGTCTGAGAATATTTTTAGTCGAAAATGCCGTTAATTATTTGTGCATAGAGGACAAACCTATTACCTCTCCTTAAATATTTTGTAATTTTTCTCAAATCCTTTTAAGTTCAAAATTTTATTGCTGCTATGCTCCATGTCCAGTTCAGAAGATAATGTGGCTTTTAACGTGCATTGTCACATCTTAATATTTAGATGAAGGTACAGAAAGAATGGATTTGGTGTATGTCTACTAATTTTTCATGATTTTAGACCTCAAAATGGAACTGTGGTACAGCTGTGCTTTAACTGATTAAATGTTTAGTCAAACAATATCAGACTAAACGTAGTCTGGGTAACATCCCTACTGATAGCATAACTAATAAGTCTTGCAAGGCCAGTTAAGGAGCACAAACCTTACATGCAGTGGGTTTGAATATAAAATAGGCCATAACATTATCTCTGTAAAGAAAACACACTCTATACCGTGTGTGTTCAGTGGCTCCTAATATAATTTATTTTCAAGAAGGAAATACCCAACCCAAATAACCTGAACGGGAATTTAAGGGAGAACTGGAAACTTCCCGGTACCTGAAGGACATTTTGTCAACAGTAGTTTGCAAGAGAAGTGATTATCAGCCCCATGTGTTTGCAGAGCATGTGGGCAGTTACAGACATATTGGGACATTCTGGAAGAGACAGGCTTTTTACAGAAGATAAGACTGGGGCCACCATGTAAGAATCAGTCAGCTAAGCAGGATATTATCACTCGCTGCCTTATTGTTTAACGTCATTTATCAATGCTTCTGCGATTATCAGCCCCATGTGTTTGCAGAGCATGTGGGCAGTTACAGACATATTGGGACATTCTGGAAGAGACAGGCTTTTTACAGAAGATAAGACTGGGGCCACCATGTAAGAATCAGTCAGCTAAGCAGGATATTATGACTCGCTGCCTAATCTGCATGTGTCCTGTTTTAGTCTTTCTAAATGCTGCAGATAGGAGGACAAACAAATCTGTTGGCCAAGTAATGATATTAGTTTTAGCTTATGGGGATTTTTTTTAATACTTAAAAAAAGATGATATGGAGGTACTGGGATATTATTATTTTTTTCATTGTATTTAAGATGTGAAATATTAGATATATGTAAGTAAACAAATAGTGTGAGCAGCTATGCAGATATGACTAATTTTCATAGACAATAGACAGCTATATAGGACATCATAAGGTTCCATTATTAGTTCTTGAACATACAGTTTCCGGCTTAGATTGCATGTGGTTTATATATAAATATGATGTGTGTGTGTATACTTAAATACATATTATCTATATGCAATTACATATATAAATAGCATAAGGGGATAATAATAAGAATAAGAATAATCACCATACATAAACTAGAGATATTAATAATTAATATCAAGGGTCATGGGATTTTTTTTAACCCAAAAGTGTTTACTCTGCCCTCTAGTGTACAAAAAGGGCTCAACATGCATTAATAATTTGAAACCATCGAATGCAGTTCAATTTAATCCATTTGCACAAAAGTAAAATGATCTTTTGAATTTGTATATTTTTAGAGACTTTAAATTATATAAATTACAGAATTAGACATCTGTGATTCATTTTGCAATACTACTTTTTCCACATTTGAACCCGCAGTCCTAAATGAATGAGTAGTTTGACTACAGCAGCCCACAGTCACTGAGGTAATCATTTCCCTTGCCTCAAAATTCCATTCTCACCAGGCAAGTTTTTCATTAAAGAGTCCAACGCCACAATTGTGTCCGATTGGTCCGAACCGCGGGCCCAGTCTATGAAACGCGTCCTGTGATTGGCCAATCTACGAAGTCGGCAACAGTATTCGCGTTTTGATTGGACAGCTGCTTCGTCCTCTTGGTACAATGTAGCTAGGTTGGTTCTTCCTACTCTCTTTACGTAGGTATTAGTTTAATACGTAGATAAGTTAGCGAGATATTAATTTATTAATATTTGTACAGTTGATACGTTTAATTAGTGTAAACAAAGCATGCGAAGGGTGACGCTTTTTGTCAACGGAACCTCCAAAAATGGCAAGGTGAGTGAACACACGCAGTGCACGTTTAGCCTGCACAACTCCAGTAAGTGTTGAGGGGACAGTGATGTCCTGTGAATGCATGAAACCTTTCCATTACTGTATCTCACTTTATTTAGTAAAGATACAGAAAACTATTAGATAGCGTGCCACTCTAAAGATTTAAGTTATCATTTTACTCCTGACGACATGGGTAAGGCCAAAAAAGAGCTCGCTTTTCTGTTATTTTAGCCTTATTGTTTATTATTCCTCACAATTGCATTTTCTGTATTGTACTGACATTACCAACAGCAAGTAGCAAGCCAATGAATGTCAATATACATTTAGTAAATTATTTATAATATATATATTTTTTATTCTGATGTATTTTATATAAAAAATTATTATTAAATACTATTTATTAAAATACTCAATAATAGTGAAACATATTAATTGCTTTATTTACTTTACGTTATTCACACAACTTCAATAATGACACAATTACCATTCACACAACTTTTAATTGCATCATCATGCATTTGTTTCTTTTGCAGGTTGTAGCTGTTTATGGGACTCTGTCTGATCTTTTGACAGTCGCCAGCAATAAATTGGGAATCAGGGCTTGTAACCTATATAATGGGAAAGGTGGTCTCATAGATGACATTGCCCTCATCAGGTGTGCTGCATTTACATTTTTAAATTATTTGTTATTTTGGAGAGACAATGGTGGGAACATTATTGAAAAATACATTAATCTCAGTTTGACCTGCTTTGAGTTCTATGATTACAGTGAGACTTGTACTTGATTCGTGAGTGGGACAGGCAAATGAGAGATAATCTGCCGGATGAACTGACTGGTTATTGTGTATATATTCCACAGAGATGATGATGTGCTGTACGTGTCAGAAGGGGACGCTTTCATCGGTGAGTTAACATCATTTTGTTTTCCACTTTATGCCACTTGGAACGCCAGGGTCATGGGATTCCCAGGGAACACAAACAGATAACAAGTCGCTTTTCATAAAAGTATAAACATGTATTTACATTATTCAGTGAAACTAAAAGTGTACTTATAGTTCAGTGTGTAAAACTATGAATGTGTTTGTGTTTTAGACCCTCTGAGTGATGGGAAATCGTCAGATGACATCTCAGGATCGCACACTGATTGGCTGACGCTGAATATTGGTGGGCGGCTTTTCACAACCACTAGGTAAATATGCACCATGGGTTCGCTGTCTTATTGGCTTAAAATCCATTGAAGTATCTAATTTATTAATCTAGTTCTAATCTATTATAACTACTGTTAATACATATTTTTGTAAGTAAAAATATGAGAGAGGAAATAAAGCAAAAGGCTTAAAAGTCTGTGCTTTAAAAATGGTTATGGTATTTTTAGGCAAGAAAAAGTCTCAACCATAGTAAAATCTGCAAAATTGTGAACAGCAATTTTGATAAACTCAAGTTTATCATTTGCTAATCGAAGTTTGGCACATTGATATAGATAAAAAAAAAAAAAATATATATATATATATATATATAGATCGTCATATAATATATGTGTGTATATACAGTTGAAGTCAAAAGTTTAAATTCACCTTGCACAGTCTACAAAATGTTAATTGTTTTATCCAAACAAGAGGGATCATACAAAATGCATGTTATTGTTTATTTGGTACTGACCTGAATAAGATATTTCTGAAGAACAGCTGGCAGTTTAACTGTTCAGGACAAACAAGGGACTCATGAACAACTATCACTAAACAAAAAAACACAGCTGTGGATCATTCAGGTAACAACACAGCGATAAGAATCAAGTGTATGTAAACTTTTAAACGGGGTCATTTTTTATAAATTCAACTATTATTTTCTCTTGTGGACATATGCAAACATCTTTTATGTGAAATATATTTTTCAGTTCAGTAGTAAATAAAAAATAACATGCATTTTGTATGATCCCTCCTATTTTGGTAAAATAATTAACATTTTGCAGATTCTGCAAGGTGTACGTAAACGTTTGACTTCACTTATTTTACTCATTTTAAAACAATCTTTAAAATAAAAAAGCATTTTTGGTGTTTACAGCAGTAAAAGTATAATTTTTTTTTTGTTAATTGAAATAAAGCTGAAAATAAAATATAAAATAAATGTAAAATAATATAAAATAAAAGTATATTATATATAGAAAATAAATTAGAAATATTAGACTCAAACTTAATTAATAATTAAAGCTAAATACAAATAAGCACATAATAAACTTACTAAAATTTAAATATTTTTTTTTTAAATAATACATATTTTAGTAGTATATATATAATGCTAAAATAATACTAGTCTGCAGATGCTTAGTGGTCTGTCCTTGAGATGTCATTAATAAAGTCTGATCTCACTGTTTCCTCTTGTTTAAGGAGTACTCTTGTGAGTAAGGAGCCTGACAGCATGCTGGCACACATGTTTAGAGAGAAGGGTAAGATATAGTTCATGTTCACTCACTGACTGATTTAGGCACTGTTTGTTTTGCTAGTTCATCAGGTTGTGAATCAGTGTGTAGCACAGGTTCAGAGTTCTTTCTTGATCTGCAGACGTATGGGGCAATAAGCAGGATGAACGAGGGGCTTACCTCATTGATCGCAGCCCAGAGTACTTTGAGCCCATCCTGAATTACCTGAGGCACGGCCAGATCATTGTCAATGAAGGAATAAACTTACTCGGTGAGTGACATCTGAATGTTACTAAAGGCATTTTCGAATGATAGTTCCCATGTAGCTTATTAGATATAAATTTAATACTAGATGTTATATATACTGTACATTCGAGCCCGGGGGGTAGATTAATGCAATAAGTTTAACCTTGGTACTGTAAATCACTGAAATACAATGCACTGTTTTTATAAAGTGACAGCAATATTAATATGATAAAGACAGCATAAAAAAAACTATCTAATAATTAATTATAATTAATAATAAACATCTTTTTGTGTCCATATCCCAAATCAGTTTCATTTTATAGTTATAGTGGAATGCTTTTTATGTTTTATAGGAGTACTGGAAGAAGCTCGATTCTTTGGAATAGAGCAAATGGCTGAACAGCTAGAAGTCGCCGTTAAGGTAATAGAACGGAAGTGTTAAAGTGATTCTTGTTATATAAAAGTTTAGAGTCAGTAAGATTTTTAAGATATGCTCACCAAGGCTACATTTATTTAATGAAAAATACAGTAAAAACAGTAATATTCTGAATTATTACCATTAAAAATAACGGTTTTCTATTTTTATATAAAAAGTTAATTTATTCCTGTGACGTAAAGCTGTATTTTCAGCATCATTACTCCAGTCTTCAGTGTCACATGATCCTTTAGAAATCATGCTAATATGCTGATTTGATGCTCAAGAAGTGGTTCTTATCATTATCAATGTTGAAAACAGTTGTGCTGCTTTTATTTTTGTGGAAACCGTGATACATTTTTTCAGGATTCTTTGATGAATAGAAAGTTTAAAAGAAGCATTTATTAGTAAATGATTTTTTTGTAACATTATATACACGTCTTTACTCTTCCATTTGTTGAATTTAATGTGTCCTTGCCGAGTAAAACTAATAATTTATTTCAACAATAAAACATCTTACTGACCCCAAGCTTTTGAAAGGTTCTCTATATGCATATGATTATTCATTAAATTTTTTATTTGTTTTCTATGGCATGCAGAATTCTCATCCACCTGAAGACCACTCTCCACTCTCACGGAAAGAATTTGTTCGGTTTCTGCTGGCTACTCCAACCAAATCAGAGCTACGCTGTCAGGTAGAAGGCATTTGTTTTGGAATTGTTCAGACGTGTGTTTTAGTCAGTTTGATGTTGGCATTAAGGTGTCTTTTTTCCTCTTTCCCTCTCAGGGTCTTAATTTCAGTGGAGCGGACCTTTCTCGGCTGGATTTGCGCTATATCAATTTTAAGATGGCAAATCTGAGTCGCTGCAATCTCACCTATGCAAACCTATGCTGCTCAAACCTGGAGAGAGCGGACTTATCTGGAGCCAACCTGGATGTGAGCTGATCAAAACTTTTATCACTTTTTTATCTCTTCTTCTGGTTTTAATCCCTTTGAACTGATATATAAAGCCTTGCTTTCTCGCTTTCTTGCCCGTTCTCCAGGGTGCTAATCTTCAGGGCGTGAAGATGCTGTGCTCTAGTGCAGAGGGAGCGTCACTGAAAGGATGTAACTTTGAGGATCCCTCTGGGCTCAAGGCCAATCTAGAGGGTAAAACTGCACACAGGAGCCATTGTTTAGCTGTATAAATAAAATGACATATATTATATACATTACATATATATACTTTCACTTTCAGTTTCACTTTCATAGTAGTCATTGCTAGTACCATGTCGATACTTAAATTTTCAAATTGTATCAATACCAGCCTTTCCGCAATATGGGTAGTACCAAGTTCAGAGTTGATGCAGTAACGGCTGAGAGGCGGCTGCTGTAAAACACTCCTGTAGTTGCGTGAGCTGTCTGTGAATAGCGTCAACAGTTTCTTTTTTTTCAACACTTTTGCAGCATTTAGCATTGTAGCCAGACAGAGGCTTTTAAGTCAGTTTTTTCAGTGTGAACTCTGCACACTCACCAATTGTTTCACAATAGAGTATGGACAGTTGGGTTCTGATAACAATGCCATTTGTTTTCTGCATAGGGAAATAGATTTTTAATGGTAACTGATAAACGTTTAAAAACCGATAAAGGTTGTTAATCGATGGTCTATGCTTTTGTTGAAGCCATCAGTTCACATTATATCAACTTATGCTTTCAATAATTGTATTTAACAGCAGAATTCTTGTTAAAACCTACATTAGCCATGATGCTGTAAAGAAAATTCCACCAATCAGAGAGACGTAGCGAGTAAATCATGCCAAACAAGTTCTTTAGCTCCGCCCACTCCCATGATGCACCGCGAATGATGTAATCAAGTCAATCTCCCCACGCTCTTGCAAAACAGTATATATATATATATATATATTTATATTAGGGATGTACCGATATCAAGATCTCACGATATGATAATATCGCGATATGAAGTCTACAATACAATGTTTATTGTGATATTTACAGGGGACATAACACACACAGTTTCACCCTATCTCATGTTAATATAGTATTGCATCCTTCATATCTTCAAAAAGTCTTTAGTTTTATCAAATTTATAAAAGAAAGATACAGCTTTACGATTTTCTCCAAAAACAGCCTTGTTTAGGAAACTGGGGCGCGGAAAACACCGGATCACGAGCTGATTGCTTCAACAATGTGCGCATTTCGCTTTGAAACACGCAGCGAAAACAGACTTGATTAGGATTAAGGATTAAGCTATATTGTGCTTTTGGTTTTAGTTCGTTTGACAGATACTGTGTCAAAGCATAACGGCCCAAAACACAACTTTAAAGACCTTTTATGCTTGAATAAGAAGTTAAAATTATTTTAAAAACTACTCTTTTTGCCCAGAAGACCTATCGTTTCATATCGTCATGTGACCACGATAATATCGAGACAGTTTTGCTATCGCGATATCATGATACCTTACCTTACCTTTTTCAAGGAACCTTAAGTAATTGGACAATTGACTCAAAAGCTGTTTCATGGACAGGCGTGGGCTATTCCTTCGTTATTTCTACATCAACGAAGCAAGTAAAAGGTCTGGAGTTGATTCTAAGTGTGCCATTTGCATTTCGAAGCTGTTGCTGTGAACCCACATCATGCGGTCAAAGGATCTCTTCATGCAAGTGAAACAGACAGCTGTTAGGCTTCAAAATCAAAATAAATCCATCAGAGAGATAGCAGGAACATTAGGAGTGGCCAAATCAACAGTTTGGTACATTCTTAGAAAAAAAGAGCGCACTAGTGAGCTCAGCAACATAAAAAAGGCCTGGGCATCCATGGAGGACAACAGTGGTGGATGATCGGAGAATCCTCTCCATGGTAAAGAAAAACCCTTTCACAGCATCCAGCCAAGTGAAGAACACTCTCCAGGAGCCAAAAACTCATCACCAAACACCAATGGGTACTTGTACATATGGGTGCAGTCATTTTAGACACTTCCAAAACTGTGGCAACAGAGATGGAAATACAATTTTTAAAGGCATGAATTATGTTTCCATCTTTGGTGCCACAGTTTTGGAAGTGCCCTTTTCTGTTCTAAAGAAGGGGGTGTCCCAATAATTCTGTCCATATAGTATATGTACAAGTTATTGGTGTTTGCATTATCATGTTTTGTGTTTGCGTTTGGTTAATTAGTGTATTCACTGTGTGCTTTAGGGGCTAATCTGAAAGGAGTTGACATGGAAGGCAGTCAGATGACTGGTATAAACCTGCGTGTGGCGACGCTGAAGAATGCTAAGCTAAAGAACTGTAACCTGCGTGGTGCTACATTAGCCGGCACAGATCTCGAGGTGAGTCAACAGTGTTGATTTTGTGGCATGTAGCCACATTCCTCATATTATAACACTGAAAAGAATGCCACAAATGTTTTCTTTCATATGTGTGCAGAACTGCGATCTCTCAGGCTGCGATCTACAGGAAGCCAACCTGCGTGGTTCAAATGTGAAAGGAGCCATCTTTGAGGAGATGCTGACTCCACTGCACATGTCCCAAAGTGTGAGATAACCAATTACATCTCTCCCTGCCCGGCAACCTCACCAGCCAGCTATTCACAGCTCTCCCTTACCCCGACCCCCCTTTTCGTTTCACGCTCCTGTGAAACCGTATGCAATACTAGCACTTGGTTTGCCCACCCCTTCTCTTTGAGCTTTACTCTCATGCACTAATGCACATCCAGGGTCTGTAGTCATGGCCAAAAATAGCGAAAGCTTAGAGTAGAGAATCCAAATATTTGAAAATGCTATTTGTCAAACCAAATTGTTGCTTTTGGTTTTGTTTTTATTTATGCTTTGAGTTTAACTTTTGTTCGATTTTACCAAATGTATACGTTTCATGTTGTGTTTTGTCTCAAATAATGAAGTCAACATTTCAGTCAATCGGTACAACCAAATATATCTGTAGAATTTTAGATTTAGCAATTAATTGTATGCAGTTTATGATAAGGCTTACTGTTGCACAGCTTACTGCAGGCAAAACAAGCTCATAATAGTAGCTTTATGTATATAAAATATGGAAAATACCTTAAACATTCATATAACTGACAGGTCTGGTTACAAATATGCAACATAAACATATAGCTCTTACATATTCTGTTTTCACATTTACATGTAAACCAAATTAATTGTTTGTTTTGGTTTCTGGTTTGCCATTTGTTGTTTGATCTACCTCCCAAACAACCCATCTCTAAATGCAAACCACGTTTTGCTGTGTTTTTGCGACACCTATTATTCTTTAATAACTGTGTAATAACACTTAGCCATAGGTTAATATGCACAATAATTAACCAGTGGTGCCAATATGCTGGTTTATAATATCGCTATATTGTATGTGTAAATGTTTCGCTTTCAGATTTCTTATTTTCCCCATTTTTAATCTTGTTTTAATTGAAGTGAAATGTTGAAGTGACCAACCCACACCAAAAATGTTGTGATGTTTCTCATGTCACTATCAAATCCAGTGCTTCCTTATTTTAATGTTTGTCATGATTAGGGATGTAACAATTAACCGCGAGCCGGTTGAAAATCGATTCAAATATGTGACGATTCAAATCGGTTGAGATTCTAAACAAATCGCGATACAATTAGGGGTATGAGTTTATATGATTGTATGTCTGAGGGGAACTTACTGTCTTTAGAAAAGTTTAGATGGTATTTTTTATTTTCCTCTTGCCTCTGTATAATGCATATTAAAGTTCATAAGTGCATAAGTAAACAAAGCAGTGCTGCGGCTTATGAACAGCAATGATACAGTGTTTCCTTGGTTACCGCTGCAAACAAAGCAGCACTGCTTTGTTTACAGCGGAAACCATGGAAACGCTTTAAGCACCACCTGCTGGCAGAAAGTGAATCTGCGACTCGTTCAGCTCGTCTGCTGTTTCTGTTTCATGCAGATATTTTTTATGTATAGTTTCACAAAACTGAAGTCAAACCATTCTGTTTTTGCTTCAAATTTCGAAATTATACAATGTAATTTAGATTTAAAAACTGCTCATGTTGCATATTTGCAGCATCTTTGTTTGGATCATGATTAAAATGCAGTTGTTGCCTCTCATTTTAAATGGAAAGAGCACAGACAAAGCCTTATTTTGTTTATATGAAGAGATTTCTTTTATTTGTGTTACTTATTTATTTGATTTGGGGCTTGTTTTAAAATTTCAATTTAGTTTTGTTATTTACATTTACATTATATTTAAATTTGGTTATTTAGCAGACACTTTTATCCAAAGCGACTAAATTGAATCGAATCGTGAGTTGAGTGAATCGTTACATCCCTAGTCATGATATTGCGTATGTTCATCAATATCGTCCTACTTTTTGTTAACATTTCGAACACATAAAGCACTAAATTAGGACTTCCAAAAAATTGTGTGTGTAAGACTGTCAAAGTAGCACATTTATGAAATGCAACTTAGGTCTTGTGCTGCTCAACTATTGCATTATAATATCACCTGACCTGGATTATTTGCTGCATGGTTAAAAAAATGAAACCTAATCATCTCGCTCAGAGATTTCTGACAGTAGCTCAGAGTTATTTGTTATACAACATGCTGTTATTTTTCATTTACAAATGTTATTGTAGGTACTCTATCAATCCTGTTAAATGAAGGCAATCAAAATAGACTTTTGCACTTAAAGTGTGATTCTCTATGTATATCAGACCCTTGTGGAAAGGGTGCTAGCTATTTATTTATGTATCAGGCTGTATTTATGTAAGTGGTAGGGGGAGGATCTACCTGCTCTCTCTTTACCGAACTTTGTTGCACTCTATTACGGAAGTGTGTTTCCATAAATAGACTGTTATAATCAAACTCCTGTTGTCTGTCTTTATTTATTTAAATACTTGTATTTAATACAAGTACTAATACTTGTAAATTTTACAGGGAGTGTCCAAGGCTGAGCAAAAATATGAGCAAAAAAAAAACTTTATTCATTGACAGTCCCGACAGGGAGTCTGTGCTTTATGTTTTCTCCAGCAGAGGGTGATAGAGTCCAGTTAATGCAGCACTTTATAAGGAAACCTAGGATTGATACCTCGGAAAAACTTGAATAACTTAATAAACAGCTGTTTCCATGCCCAGAGAAGTAAATATGAAGATAATGAACTTATTTAAAATGTAAACTACTTACAGTGCAGATCAACATGAGTCTATAAATATGCTTAGGAACAATGTGTTGTACTTGTACTTGACCAGCACATTTAGCACTGCTGTAATTGATACACATGGTAGCCAACACATCTGGAAAACTGAAACCAGCTCGCTTCGACTTCACTGATCTGATTTAAAACGGTTTCAAAGACAGGTAAAACCTTACCTTCATTTATAATGTCTGATGTACAGACGTTTTGTATTGTAGCAGTCATCTTAAATCAATCAAATAATTTATTAAATGCATCCAGACATTTAAAATGAAGCTAGTTCTTCATTGTTTTAATTGTAATTGTAATTTGTTATTTTATTATTTTAGGTATTAGTATTTTATTTTGTTTTTGGTTCATTTTATTTATTAATTGTTTTTGGAGTTGACTGAAACAGTCTTTAAATATTCCATGTAGTCTCACAATTAGTCATACAAACTACAATGTGTAACAACATTTTCACATTTTCTGAAGAACATGTGCGTGGCCATGCAAAACTCACCACCACAAAGCTGGAATGTTTTGAGTAGTTGGTTGTCCTTAGTTTTTGACTTCAACTGTAAAACTGTGAAAAAGAAGTGTGCATAACTGTATTACATTCACACTTATACTACAAATCTTAAAAGTATATTTAAAAAACCTGTACTTGCAAATAATATAATATTAATGAAATGGCCACTTATACTTTCATAACTGTGTTTAAAAAATTAAGTGTTACTTTAAAACTACATTTTAAATTATGTTTTAATAAAGCAATAGGCCCTAAGAAGCCATGGTTTACAGTGATTTTACAACAGGTAAGGGGTGTTATTAGGCAAATTGCAAAGCAATGCTTAGCAGAATGTTTAGCAACACACAAATGTAGTAATACTGATATAATGATGTCACGTGTGTGTTTTATAGAGTATTTTACAACGGCCTCAAACGTGGTTCAGCCAATCATGATCAAGACAACTATTTGTTTATAAGAAGTACTTAGTTCTAATTTTAATTGTTGTGTGTTATTCCATATTGTCACGGTCGCACTACAATGAGGAGTGCGGAGCGAGGAACGAAGAAGACGAGGAGTACATTAATCGAGAGAATTTTAATGACATCAAGGAAACAAGGAAACTCACGTAGCACTAGGACGTACATTCAATACCGGACAACCAACTCAGAAAAAGAAACGCTTTAAATACACAACATGACGAGGGGATGACGAGAAACACCTGGGATCAATAATCATAATGGGAACAGGAAACAGGAAGGACCAAGTAAGGGCATAATAATACAAGAGGGAAAACAAGGAACACATGGGAAGGAAAACTACAAACTGGGAACACAAATCTGACA
>NW_015649585.1:1187167-1187399 GCF_001515625.1 Sinocyclocheilus rhinocerous | reverse complement strand
GTCGGCCCCTCGCCACTCAGCCCGGCCACTACGGATGGACCCATACTATCCCCCCCCCCAAAAAAAAATCCTTGGGGAGAATACCATCTTTCGAGGCCCTCCGTAGGTCTAACTCGGACCTTGTACATATGGGTTTGACTTGGGGATTGGAGCCTTCTCTGGGCTGAACTCGGGGACAGGAGCACTCACTGGGCTAAACCCGGGGACAGGAGCCCTCACTGGGCTAAACTCG
>NW_015649585.1:1185458-1186978 GCF_001515625.1 Sinocyclocheilus rhinocerous | reverse complement strand
CACTGGAGCGAACTCAGGGGCTGGAGCCGACACTGGAGCGAACTCAGGGGCTGGAGCCGACACTGGAGCGAACTCAGGGGCTGGAGCCGACACTGGAGCAAGCTCTGGGACTGGAGCCGACACTGGAGCGAGCTCTGGGGCTGGAGCTGACACTGGAGCGAGCCTAGGGACTAGCACCAACCGCCTTCTCCTCCTTAGATTCCCCTCTGAGTTCGGGGTGAAAGGCATGGTTGGCGGACTTGACACTGGAGCGACAGTCGGGCTTGAGAAAGCCGCGGCCGGTAGGCTTGACTTCGGAACGGCCAGCGGGCTTGAGAATGCCACGGCCGGCGGGCTGGAGTGAGCGGCGACTTCCATGCCGCTTTGGTCTGGATATTGTTTGCTCCAGTGACAAGTGGCACTATATTTGTAAAATAAAGAAAGAAAACTAAGAGTAATGCTTTACCTAAGCACAGAATGTCTGTGTGAGGTGGTTGTGGCCACAGGATAATATGGGTAGCCCTGTCTTCAAGAAGAAAGAAACCTTTTGGAGGGAAAACGGAAAATCAGGCATCTTCATAGAACAAAATGCGTGAGAATGCCTGTCTCTCACATGATCTTACATTAGGCTATTTCCTGTATCAATTCTTGTGTGTTTGGTTGTGAAACATAGTTTGTAGACAAGGCAGAGTTGTCTGCGAATCTTCCTATTGAAAAGTTGGTCCTGTTGAAAATTAGTGTCAATCAGTTTCATCAGGAAGATATCCACCTTCTTGTTCTGGAGAAAGGCACTGGCACGAAGGGGCTCGCTATTCTTTTACTTTGCTCACGGATCATAAAAATCTTCAATACCTCTGAGAAGCCGAATGACCCAATCTTCACCGAGCCCACTGGGCTCTCTTCTTTACCTGATTTGATTTTCATATCTCTTATCAACCTGGTTCAAAAATTGGAGGGGCTGATGCCTTGTCAAGAATTCACTCTTCAGAAGAATCTCCCAAGGATCCCAAAATGATATTCTCTTTTCAAAGGGGACTTTAAGCCCAATCTGATAGGTCCAAGACAAGCTCGAAGCCGGTGCCTCAGAGAGTTCTCTGCCGGATTTCCCACCTAGTCATCTGTATGTTCCTGTCACGTAGCTGTGCTCTAAGGAGGCACACGATGCAGGAGTAATCCAATAACAGTCTTTTATTATTATCCACAAAGCAAACACAAGGAATCGAGGAGCTGGGGTAGCACAACGTGTAGACCAAAATAATAACCTACCAGGACATAACAGAAATGCGGAGAATTTATACAAATACAAGTGAGAGACTAATGACATAATAGAATGAACACAGGTGAACAGAATGAACTAATCAGGGCAACCAAGGAAAACTAGGTCACGGGGAGTGAAGCAAAACACAATGGAAACACAGAACAGGCAGACATGTTACAGAAAAAGACTAAACTAAAGCTCATAAACCCGACAGTTCGTCCCCCTCCCGGAAGGCGCGTCCTCGCGCCTATAAGCAATCCAACAGAGGAGGGAGGGAGGGTGG
>NW_015649585.1:1170569-1185432 GCF_001515625.1 Sinocyclocheilus rhinocerous | reverse complement strand
TAATCAGGGCAACTCAGGAAAACTAGGTCAAAGGAAGACTAAGGCAGGAGAACAGGAACACAAACAAAAGTCCACAACTGTGACAGTTCGCCTCCCTCCCGGAACAGCGCATCCTCGCGCCGACAAAAGCAGTCCAACAGAGGAGGGAGGGAGGGTGGGGGTTCAGGAGGCGGGCGTGTGGCAGGCAATGGGAAAGGGGCATACTTTCATAAGGCCAGGGTGGAGTAGAAGGAGGGAGGAGCCCGGAGCAGGAGGAGCCAGATGGAGATCCAGAGGCCAGCCAGGATAGCGGTGGAGTAGATGGCGGGAGAAGCCATGGTGGAGAAGGGGCCGACAACACCAGGGGCCGACTGACGGAGACTGAGCCGCTGGAGGTGGAGACCCAGGTGGAGTCGAGCAGACGGAGGGCCAGGGCGACACAGAGGATCCGGAGGGCCAAGGTGGAGCTGAAGGCTCAGGCGACCGAGGAGGAGGCGGAGATCCGGAAGACCGCAGCAGAGCTGGAGCGACTGAGGACGAAGGCGTAGCCGAAGGGAAGGAGGAGCCTGACAGAGCCAGAGGGATGATGGACCATGGTGGAGACGAGGGAGTTAGGAGCCAAGGCGGAGCCGATGGGTCGAAGGACCGGGGTGGAGTCCAGGACTCGGAGGCTGGAGGCCGAGACCGGGGATCCTCACGCCTAGGCGGAGCTGGAGACTGGAAGTCCCGAGGCAGATCAGAGCGCCCAGATGGTGCTGACTGAGGGTGAGCTGAGGGGCTGACAGGCACCAGCGGAGATGGGGCAGAGGAACTGGCTGGCATAAGTGGAGGCGGGAGAGGGAGGCTGGGAGGGAACACAGGAGAACAGGAGCTGGGCGGAACCAGCAGAGACGCAGGAGATTCAGGGCTGGATGGAAACAGTGGAGACACAGGAGATTCAGGGCTGGGCGGAACCAGCGGAGACACAGGAGACATAGGAGACTCAGGAGCACTGGGTATTACCTCCCCAAACCAGTCTATTAAGTCCTCTTGAAAAATGTCTATCAGTTCCTCATAATGTCCAGAAACCAGTTGCAGCTTACCCTCAGTGGTGGGAGTGTGGGCGGGGCTTCCCTCCAAGCCCTCGATCTCCACCAGTACTCCCTCGGGGACGGGCGATGTTCCCGGCTCACGCACATGGTCAGACGATTCTTGAGTCTCAGGCTCTGGGGCGATGATCGGCTCAGTCGCGGGTTTATGCGCTGGCTCACGTGTCGCGGCAGGCTCAGGCTCTCCGTCTGTGGTAGGCTCAGGCGATTGCTCCGTGCAGCGGGATGATGGCTGGCTGGTCTCTGGGTTTGGAGTGGGGCTGGTGAAATCCTCCTCGCCGGGGCAGACAGTGAATAAAGATCCATTATTCACCAGCACCCACTCCACAAACGCAGCAAAATCCTCTCTGGGACCGTTCACTGGCAGGAGTGCCTTACACCGCTCTCTCAGGCTGGTGATATAAAAAATGCAAAGCGAGCGGTCAGGGAAATGTGTAAGGCACGCCAGATCTAAGAAGTCCCTAGTATGGTCCTTCAGCGAACGGTCCTGCTGCTCCAGGCAAAGGAGCTGGACGGCCGGTAAATCCATCCGGGAGAGGAGAGGAGAAAAACAAAAACAAAAAGAACGAAAAACGCTGCAATAATAACTTAGAGTTCCAGTATTCTGTCACCTGTAGCTATGGAAAGCACACAACGCAGGAATAGAAATAAACAAGATAGTTCTTTAATCAATCCACAGGCATGAGATAAACACAAATCAACATCAATACCGGAACTAAGGAGCTAGGGCAAAACACAGGGCTTAAATACTAGAAAAGGTCATTAGGGAGAACTGAAACAGGTGTGGAGATAATTAATCAAACGAATAGACAAGGGAACTCAGGGAAATGTGGAGACAGAAACCGAACCAAAACAGAACATAACTGTAACACTGTGTGAGGCACGTTTTATTACGGATGCACTCGCTTTATTTGATTACTTTTGGACTGTTGAACAAAAACGCCCACCTATTCCCATTCTAATGCTTGGAAGACCCAGGATAATTTTTAATATAACTCCGATTGGATTCGTCTGAAAGAAGAATGTCATATACACATAGGATATTTTGAGGGTGAGTAAAACGGGCTAATTTTCATTTTTGGGCGAACTAACCCTTTAAGTTGTAACCAGGAACATTCCTTTAATTCTGTTGGTCAAGACAGAAACCGAACCAAAACAGAACATAACTGTAACACTGTGTGAGGCACGTTTTATTACGGATGCACTCGCTTTATTTGATTACTTTTGGACTGTTGAACAAAAACGCCCACCTATTCCCATTCTAATGCTTGGAAGACCCAGGATAATTTTTAATATAACTCCGATTGGATTCGTCTGAAAGAAGAATGTCATATACACATAGGATATTTTGAGGGTGAGTAAAACATGGGCTAATTTTCATTTTTGGGCGAACTAACCCTTTAAGTTGTAACCAGGAACATTCCTTTAATTCTGTTAGTCACCGAAACTCTGTGGATTGCGAAAGCTGAATCCAAATAATCAGTTTCACAATCTGCTAGACCGGACTGCCTGGTGGACATCTCAGCATGGATTAAAGAACATAACCTGCAGCTCAACCTAGCAAAGACAGAGCTTTTCATCTTCCCAGTGACTCTGACGCGACAGCACAGTTTCACCATACAGCTAGGATCATCAACAATAATCCTGTCGAGATTAGCCAGAAATCTTAAGGAAATCTTTGATGACCAGCTGACCTTTAAAGACCACATTGCAAAGTCAGCACAGTCACGCAAGTTTGCATTACACAACATTAGGAAGATTTGGTTCTGAGCAGGCTGCACAAATTCTTGTCCAGGCTCTCCACAGTGGCTACTGGTTGCAGCTTGTATCAAGTTCAAGGCATTGAAGCTTGGGTACAAAACCAACCCGATCTCATGAAAGTGCGTATAAATAGTACGCCAAATAACTGACTCTGCACCATTCTACCTCAACTCGCTCTTCTGAGTCTACATCGCCAACAGATGCCTGCAGTTGATAAGTGAGCGATGCCTCGTGGGACCATCACAGAAAGGAACAAAATCACTTTCCAGAGCCTACTCATTCACCATTTCTTGCTGGTGGAGTGATTTCCTAACCCCATCCAGGCAGCTAAATCCCTACTATTCTGGACAATAGATCTTGTCCATAGATCTTTACTTTTCTGTTGCTGTTAAAAGTGTGCCCAAATTGTTTGTTCACATCTTTTTCAAAGTAACTGTCACAACATTACTTCATCTCTATAGACAGATCACTGGAGCAAATGGAGTAGGAATAACAGCTTTTAGTGAAAATATGTTTCAAGGTAAAAGAGTAGCAAACTTGAGCTTGTAGATTTGAACAATGAATATTTGTACTTCTAAGTTGAAATTTATACTCACAGCTCTGATGTCAAAAGCTGAATGTTTCGATTTACAATAATAGATTATAAATCAAACTTGTTTTGAATTCAAAGTTGCATTACAATAGTTACAAATGTGTAAAATGACTTTCACATAAATACAACATATTTACTCTGCACTTTACTTATGGAGCTCAGAAAACATGAAAATGCATAAGTATCAACCTTTACTCCAATATGTAAATATGAGCAATTTCATAAGAGCTATAAAGGCAGGCGCCCAACAAGGACACTGTTGTCCAAAAACATTATCTAAAAACGTTTTTCTTCTGGTGGGTTTTCCTAGAGCTGTCTGGCCTTATTCTGTGGTAATTTTCTCTATAGATGGCAGGCGTCAACACCACATATAAGGAGATGAAAGTACTGCAGACTAAGAAAGTGTCTTTAGAGGATGCTGTAGAGTACACCTGCTTGGCTGGTAACTCTATCGGCCACTCCATCACTCTGCATGGTTGACTGTCTATGAAGGTATCTTTGCTTCTCATGGTACTGTTTTTCTTTGATGGTTTATGCTTCCAGTCTAACAGCGGCATTTCCCACTCTGAGTTGAATTTTGTCACATGACTGTGGTGTACACAAAGTATAAATGTGTGTGTGTGTACTTGTTTATGCTACATTGTGGGGACCAAATGTCCCCACAAGGATAGTAAAACCTGAATTTTTTTTACATTGTGGGGCCCGGCCTGCGGTCCCCACGAAGGGGAAAAAAATTATTAAAAATAGTAAATGATGTTTATCTGAAAGTGTAACAATGCAAACAGGTTTTCAGTAAGGGGTAAGGTTAGGGTTAGGTTAGGGGATAGAAAATATGGTTTGGTCAGTATAAAAGTAATAGAGTTCTATGGAAAGCCCCCACAATTCACAGAAACAAACGTGTGTGTGTGTGTGTGTGTGTGATTCAGGTGTACCCTACATTGGGGACAAAATGTCCCCACAAAGATGGCAATATCCAAAATCCTTGTGGGGACATTTTTGGGCCCCATGAGGAAAACAGCTTAGATATCATACCAAATTATTATTATTTTTTTTTTTTAAATCTAAAATAGCAAAAAGTTTTCTGTGAGGGCTAGATTTAGGCTTATAGAAAATAAAGTTTGTACAATATAAAACCATTGCATCTATGGTATGTTCCCATAATATGGGAACCCAATATATGTGTGTGTGCGTTTGGGAAGTCACTTTTAGACTCCAACCGATGTTCCAATACAGCGCATGCGCAATTCTGCCATTACAATTGGTGCGCAGATAGAGCCTTCTGACAGGCTCGTGCAAGCGATGTGTTCCTCCCAGATGTAGAAGATTTCGCTAAAAGGAGATTAAACTATGGTAGGTAGTGTCGTTACTATGACAACCAATTTGAATGTGACAAGCAACTGGTGCCTGAAAAGAATTATATATATATATATATAGCCTGTCAAGGGGGCAATAGGGATTTCGCCTAGGGCGTCAAATTGGCTAGAAACGGCCCTGATAGGTACAATACAGTTAAGTCATATAGTAAAATTTTAAGTCATATAGTAACATCTCTCTCTCTCTCTCTCTCTCACACACACACACACACATATCATTTCACTTCAGAAGACATTAACTCAAAACTGGGTTCGTTGGATTAACGTGTTCACTTTGAGTGGTTTTGAAGCGTCAAATTTGAGGGACCCATACACTGACTCACAGACTCACAGAAATTGATTATTTTTCTAAAAATCTTAGTTTGTGTTCATCGGGATTTACATAGCCCATCTACTCCACTTCTGAAGGATAAAAGATTAATTTCAGTATCTGGAGAATGAGAGTTTGGCAGTTACTGAGGCCACAATGACCTGATCTTACCTGTGCTTTATGTTTTCTCCAGCAGAGGGTGATAGAGTCCTGTTAATGCAGCACTTTATAAGAAAACCCAGGATTGATCCCTTCGACAAACTAGAATAACTACATAACAGCGAACTTAGACTTAGTCTCGAGGTTTGCTCCCTGAAGAAAAGTTGGCATATTTTAAAGTTAAATGCATCAATCTGAGCACTTTGGAAGCAAAATTTAGAGCTCCAATCAATTTCAGTGAACAAAATGAACATGAACGGGGTAAAAGGTCAAGTCAAGTCACCTTTATTTATATAGCGCTTTTAACAATACAGATTGTGCCAAAGCAGCTTTACAGTATCAAATAGGAAAATAGTGTGTCAATGCAAAAGGACAATAGTAAACACTCAATTTTCAGTTAAATGCAGTTCATCATTGAATTCAGATATGTCATCGTCCAGCTCAGTTCAGTTTAAATAGTATCTGGTCTTTGCATTGTACCTGCAGTGTATTGTAAACTCCAACCTTTTTAGTTTTGATATTGTATCAGTCTACATCTCATGCACACTTGTGTTTTTATGGAGCCAAACAATTTGAATATAATAAAAATCATATTAATTAATAATAATAAAACTTTGTTGTTATAAGACAGCAACATATCAGTAATACAGTTGCACTATAAAAACATTTGTAAAAAAAAAAAAATTTTAGTTCAATAATAAGCATATTAAGCACAGAACTTAAAAGCTAAACTTAGGCTATAAATAAACTACAGCACCATGGTTGCTCGCCTTCAGTCACCACCACCAAAGTTATTTTTAACGTTCAGTGAAAAGCATTTACTCTGTGGATGAATTTGAATCCATGCTACATGAACCTTTTTATATAAACTGGAATAAATACAAAACTAGAGCCAAACTAATGAATAAATGAAATAATCATAACTAACTCTTTGATGCACAACATGGGTCTAAAATGACCCGTATTCATTTCCTATGTTATTTCATACTTCACTGGGCATTTTTTTTTCTTTTATCTTTTGAAATCTGTTTATTTCAGCATTTAATATTCCCTGATCTATAAATTCCTTGATCCATGAATATTCAAAATATCTTTTTACAGTGACCACAAATTAATATTTTATTTTTTCATAGGTTTTTTGTTACTACATCAAGTTTATACACATGGGTCAAAAATGACCCACCCATCTGCAAGCATGATAAAACAAAAGAATAAAAACATTTAGTTAAAATAATTGTTTAACAGTTATTTAGACCAGCACATTTAACACTTGAAATATGTTTATTTGCCATTTTGTCACACATAACATACATACATCATTGACAACCGATAACACTGAAATTGAACTGTCTGTAGTGCAACTGTAGTGAATTGTACTGAATGTGACCGAATAGATCACTAAAATAAAACGAACAAAATAAAATCACACAGGTACAGCGCTATATCAAATTGCCTTCTCAGTGCTTACATGCCTCACAGATGACAACTAGGTTTTGTGCTCCTTGCAAACAGGCTTGACACTGAACATCAGCTGCTGACTTGTCTGTCTTTGGCAGCTGGGCAGATCCTGCACCTCTTCCTCTTCGATTGACCCTCCTGTCTGATGTATACCTGTGGCCGGGTGGTGGCTGTGTTTTGTTTTTATCCCACATCTTCCCATTGCCTCTGTAATATGGTTTTGAAGGTGGGGTGTGCCCTCCAAGCACCTCTTCATTGTCGTGGCACGACAAGCTCTTTGACCAGCTCCTTGATGAATACCCGTCATGCATTGGTCACACCACCCATGTAATCAGGGTGTTGTGCAGTGAAGTTGATGTAGGCCTGGGATGGTGGTCAGCGTCAGTCCTGGAGAGCACAGCCCTGTAGAGTTTTGCTCCAACCTTGATAAAAACTCACCTGCCTGTAGCCTTCTTGTAACCCTTAGACCTTGGTTAGCTTGTTCAGGTGTGTTTGATTAGAGTTGGAGATGAACTCTGCAGAACTGTGGCTCTTCAGGACCAACATTGGCCGCCCCTGGTGTAGGCACTGAGGGTGGCAACATCCAGCACATTGCACCATAGCACCATGGGCCACCTTCGTGTTCTCCGCTTGCATGAGTAGGTGCAAACCATTTTCAATCTATTGGACTAGGTCTGAGTTTCCTCTTAAAGGGCTCATCAGACAAGTCTTCAATGTCATTAAATGAGTCTTCTTCATCTAGGAGAGCTGGATTTACACCCACAACTCTAGGTTTTTTGTTACTACATCAAGTTTATACACATGGGTCAAAAATGACCCACCCATCTGCAAGCATGATAAAACAAAAGAATAAAAACATTTAGTTAAAATAATTGTTTAACAGTTATTTAGACCAGCACATTTAACACTTGAAATATGTTTATTTGCCATTTTGTCACACATAACATACATACATCATTGACAACCGATAACACTGAAATTGAACTGTCTGTAGTGCAACTGTAGTGAATTGTACTGAATGTGACCGAATAGATCACTAAAATAAAACGAACAAAATAAAATCACACAGGTACAGCGCTATATCAAATTGCCTTCTCAGTGCTTACATGCCTCACAGATGACAACTAGGTTTTGTGCTCCTTGCAAACAGGCTTGACACTGAACATCAGCTGCTGACTTGTCTGTCTTTGGCAGCTGGGCAGATCCTGCACCTCTTCCTCTTCGATTGACCCTCCTGTCTGATGTATACCTGTGGCCGGGTGGTGGCTGTGTTTTGTTTTTATCCCACATCTTCCCGGGCCACCTTCGTGTTCTCCGCTTGCATGAGTAGGTGCAAACCATTTTCAATCTATTGGACTAGGTCTGAGTTTCCTCTTAAAGGGCTCATCAGACAAGTCTTCAATGTCATTAAATGAGTCTTCTTCATCTAGGAGAGCTGGATTTACACCCACAACTCCAGACCGACCCTGTGGCACATAGTCTAGGTCATCAGCATCAGATATTTCAGACTCTGAATCAGGACTAAGAATTGCCTGATCTTCCTCATCATGCAGCACCTCTACAAACATTTCAGCCGTTAAACTAGAATGTCTGGGATCAGCCATACTAAAACTCTAGATAAAGAGTGCACAACAAGCAGTTGATCATGTATATGCTGATTATATATTGTCGCTGTCAGACAGAAACCGTGTATGTCCAAAACCATTACTTTTCAGGAACACTGACAGACATAAAAGGGTGACCGATAGCACTGATTTATAACAAAAAAAATAAAAATGGTTTCCGCCTGACAGCAATGATATATACATGTATATAATAACGTATTATTTTGACTTTGATTTTGTTGACCTAGCCAGCATTAGCTAGCTAAAATAGAATATGTCAACAACAAGCTAGTTAATAGTATTGGACATGTTTCTCTGTCTCACTGGTAATAGATTTCAAGGTCAAGGTAACTTTAGCCTTACATTCAAATATTATATCCAGTTATCTTTCACAATATATCAAATATTTTCTGTGGTAATAAATTATAAAATAAGACTAAATTAATCAATTATACAAAAGCAGCCATGTTGAGTTGTGAAATGTGGGGCAGGTGAATCGTTTTCTGCAGTAAATATGTTCCTACTTGCAAAATAAATAGCAAATATTGAAGGTTTCTATATGGGTCATTTTTGACCAATGTGTGTAAAATGCATGTAGAAATAGAAAAAAAGTTTTTTATAAAGTAAAGAAAGGGAAAATAAACATAATGATTTGTGGAAGTCAAAAACAGCATATTTAAAGACTATCTGGAATAATAAATGATGGAAAAACATTTCTTTCAGATATTCAGCAAAGAAACACTCATCAATAACTGAAATAACATAGGAAATGAATAAGGGTCATTTTAGCCCCATGTTGTGCATTAGAGGGGTAGTGATACTAAAATGATTTTTATTTTAAAAAATAAGGTTTATTTATTATATTTAATATAATAAAAATAAGGATTTGTGATGATCACAAATAAGTTAATTGGGGAATTCCTGCAATTCTGAAAGATGAAATAAATTTCTTGCAAAGATATAGAAAAAATAAACTCAGTCGGGTCACTTTAGACCCATGATGTGCATCAAAGGGCTAAAGGACATATGAAAGCACGTACTTCTGTACATTTCGAAATAAGGTGCATTAAAAGTCAATAAATCCTTGATTAATATTAATATTTTATTAAAAACGTGTCTCCACATACTATTCAATAAAATTTGAGTGCATTTAATCTATTAAATAGCAGAGTGAGTGAGTTTTTGGATATGGTAAGCTTAAACTTATTTGAGTGAATAAAGTAACACATTTGAGCTATCATTTTGTTGGGGTGGGTACACAAAATGTTATTTTATCCTTGCTTCTAGAAAATCCTCAATTTATAGGCTATGTTTTCTAACAGCTTCATGTGGCCGCAAACATTTAATTTTAACGCGGCTTTAAGCACTATGCATCATTAAAGTTTCACTTTCCCCGTGACTAAGCCGGTAAATGTGGTGTTTACATGGAATAATCATAAGAGTTAACCTTATGGTGCGAACCCCGAGTCTCCGCATCAGTAGGAAAGCGATAAAACCAGCATCTTCCATCCAAAGTCTTGTGTTGCATTTCGGGGCAAAGCAAAAAAAAATCATTTTTAAATAACAATATAAAATGCGGAAACCTATTAATTGGTTATTCTACAATTAATTGTACTATAAATTATACTGCGACTGTAAAATACTGTAAATGGATAAACGGTTCAGCATTATGATGATGATGATGATGATGATGATGATGATGTTTAATGTCTTCAACAGGGCCTGCAGTCCCATTTAGCAACTTGTTAGCAACTGTCTTTTTTAAGAAACGTAATAGTTAAAAAAAATCACGAGTGGGGTGTAACTGGTGTGTTTTATGTCTTAGAATAAAACGTGAAAGTATCTTGAGCTTGTGTGAACCAGGGACCTTATATTAGGGGATTTAATCAAACTCCCATTCAAAAAACCCATTGACTCTGGGACCATGGAACCGGAAGTGCTAAAATGCTAACTCGCTTCCGGGTTTTTTCCTACAAAGTGATATCATAGTTCCACCACTCTATTAGTTGGCAACACTGGCTAAGCGGCACTGTTAGGCAGGACGCAGAGGAGCTCGTGATCTGTTGCACGTTGCGTTCCCACATGCATGAACTCAAGAATCAAAACACAGAATTAAAAAAAATAAACAAAATGAATAAATAAATACACGCAGCACAACTTATTTAATTGAATCGCAACCTCTTACGATTTGATAAGCGCACAAATATTGCGATTTCGATTTTAGTTTGATTGACACTTTGCCAAAACAATGGCGCGCAACGTTAGATATCTTTTCTGTTATTATGACAGATTAGACGTGGACAACTAGGTAATTAATAAAACTGCAAGATGATGAAGTTCTTTAAAATATTTTGTTTTACACACTAGTTACAGTACAAATCAGCACTGAGTTATCACTGCAGAACAAAAGGACTGCAGTGCAAAGCAAGAGCACTGCAGTGCAAAGCAAACCATATGTTTCACGTGGTTGTGGTTCTTTGCATCAAATGACAACATGGGTCTAAAATTATGCTTAAGAAAAATGATGTGTTGTACTTATACTTGACCAGCACATTTTGCACTGCTGTAGCCTACTTACGATGTTCTCCAAAGTAGGTAGCCAACACATCTGGAAAACTACAGTACCAGGGTTTCTGAAACCAACTCAAACTGCTTGGACCTCTCTGATCTGATGTAACTAATGTTTCATAGACAGGTAAAACCTTGCCTTCATTTATAATGTCTGATGTAACAAAATATAACATGCTTTAATACTTTTACAGAATCCCACCAGGTCTTCAGGGGCTGACAGTTGAGCTGCAAGTCTGGCCCAGATGTTGTTTCCAGTTTGCTCTAGTTCGCATCCATGCTTTGCTCATCCTCAGGTTGCATTGCATGCAGATTTCTAACTCCTAATGAACATGGAAAACAGAGATACATGGACCAACAGTAAAGTCCAGGCACTTCTCCATCCTCCATCCTCCAGCAGTTGATGTTGTTGAATGTCGCGTTTAAATGGTGTCACTGTTGGCTAGCTTACGTCACTTACTGGTGGTCCGAATGCAACCAGGAAAATCCTATTGGAGAACTTTGTTCTCAGGGGACTGGCCTGGTGACTAGTTCCTATAACTACTCAATGTGAAAGCCCCTATAGTCAGCTATGACATTCTGTCTGAACCTGAACCTGAACCTGAAGTTATGATCTTTCATCAAATGAATCCGGGCTTGATGATCGGTTTCCAGATGAAACTTTCTGCCAAGTAAATAAAATATCAGCCTGTCAAAGGACCATTTGAGGGCAAGACATTCCTTCTCCATTGAAGAGTACTTGGTTTCTCTTGAAAGCAGTTTGTGAACTGAACTGGCTGCTCTTCTCCTGTACTTCTTTGCACCAAGACTGCTCCAGTGCCAGTATCAGATGCATATAACGGAATCAGAAATCTTGTGTTGGAGTCTGGACTCTTCAAGACTGGACTGCAACACATCAGGTCTTTTAATCTGATGAATGCCTCCGAGGGGTCATCAGACAACTCTACAGCAGCGGTTCCCAGCCAGTGAGAGAGCATGATACTGGGCAAATTCCGCTCACGTGTAATCTTACGTGATTTCTCACGCATGCGTTTTGTGATTCGTCAGGGATTCTTCCTAGTGTGACCCCCATTTGCCAATCTGTTGTACAACCACAACAGTCTCACAATACCCAAAACAGTCATGTAGTGTGAAAGAAACAGTGATCCGACAAAAATCGTGTAGTGTTTGGGTGTTATAACTTAATAAGTTAGTCGGGGTTACTGCAAGGGTTGCAAAGTTGGGAATGAAATGATAATACCAACCAATGAGACCCAAGAAGGACCCCACCTCCTTCTTGTGCCTTGATACTAGAGTTTATCACCTTATCACCTCTACATTGTCAACTTGAGGTCTCACCTCACCACTGCCTAGACCAGGGGTGTCCAGTCCTGTTCCTTGAGGGCCACTGTCTTGCAGAGTTCAGCTCCAGCCCCAATTAAACACACCAAAGTAATCTAGGTCTTCAGGATTACATGCATTAATATGGTTTGTATTCAGACTTCTTGTGTATTTTAATTTTAACAATTTTAATGTTGAAATACCTTTGAATAAATTATAAATGAATAATTATTAAGAGAGTAGGCTTCCCTGTGTGAATATTTTCACATGTTTGTTGTCACAGCTCTTTATATGACTCTTTATATGACCCTTTATCTGTTGGCCATCAGCCATATCCCATCTCTCCCTCCAGCTGTTCAGCTGTTAATGTTTCCAGATGGGCCAACAGCCATGAAGTAAGCACTGAGAATTTTAAGATTAATGTTTTAAATGTCAAAATGACTTGACACTGATTGTGTATTTGTTGCTCAAAACCGAAGTGCAAGTGATGATGTCATAATCTCGCCTGGAAACCTGATATACCTGCTACTGAGGCTAATGTTTGCTGCCTTGCAACTTCCTTTAAGAAATTCAAATCTTACCACGTTATCACTCAGTATTTGCTTAAAATATCAGCAAGTGAATACACAACATTTTGGGATAAACATATAGAACAGATTCACTGTTCCATATTTTTGGGAATATGTTAATCGAAGCTTTCCAATATAAAACCACTCAGCCTTTTTTCAACCAAAATGGCTTTAAAATTTACCAAGTACTAAAAAATACAAATTTCAGCAAATTTAAATTAGTCGTGTGAGGCCCTAGCCACTTTGGAGGACAGGGCTTACTGGAATTTTGGGATGTCTTGTTCAAATAGCAATAAATAAAATCACAATTGTGAGATATCTGTCACAGATCGGCCAGGCTCAGCCACCACCCAATCACAACGAACACCATCACCTGAATACTGATCGCACGCACCTGTTGGTAATTGGCAATCTCATCATCACCCATACAAAAGCACACACCTCACTTCACTCCAGTGTCCGGTCTCGTTTCTACGAAGTGGACGCTCTCTATGCTATCTGTGAGATACATTGCAAGACCCACCTACCTGCCTGTTATACTTACCTCCTGTGTTTCCTCCTGTGTTCCGTTCCCTAGTTCGTTCTAGTTATCATCTCCGTGGATTCTCCGTATACTCAACGTCTGAGGTGTGTGCTGTCCTCTGTCTCCCTTCCACGATCTCCTGCGTAAACCAGATACTGTGTTACATTCCTCATCTTCCCAAAGAACTGCTACATTGACTATAAAACTCACCTGCCATTACCTTCTGCATCATTTGCGGAAAATAAACTACCCTTGTGTTTTCTAAACCTCTGTGGGAGTCTCCTTCCGTAACCATATCAATGTGCAAAATACAACAAACAGTGAAGGCCTGATTATGGAGTCGGTCAACGGGGCCTCTAACTTTTAGGGGCTTGTGGTGCTCTTGAAAAGAAGCCACTGCACATTTCTTATTGAAATAGAGAGATAAACAGTGCTTGAAAGTTTGGTATAATCTATTGTCACAATATAAAAATAAAAAAAAACAATGAAATAAATAAAGAAATAATGTTATCTGCTGTACCTGATTGTATGGTGTGTTCATTCTCATGACTGCACATTTGTGACAATATTTCTCACATTTGTGATGGAGTTTCTTGTTATTTCCAAGAGGCTGGTACCCTGGCACCTCACAGGCCTATAATCCATCCTTGTTCGTAATACATAGTGAAGAAGGTAATAATGTACCAAAACTAGTATACATCATCAAAGCTGCTATAAAGTGTTCACAGCACTATTAATGCCTAAGGCCAGGAACAGATTACATTTCTTGTTTATTTCATATTGTCCCAACAGTCACTGACTCACATTGAAGTGCTGTTTGTCTATCTATATCAATTTTAGAGTGGTCTTTCAGCTGCAGGCTTGGTCTATAATCTGTATTTGACCGTCATGTGGCCCTTGCAGCTGAATTGTGGTATATGTTAGTGCGAAACAGTGTGGTGACAAAAGAAGAGTTTTAATTTGTCATCTTGACGCATTTAAATTTTAAAAATGTTTTCTGCTAGGGTTAGAAATAACCCATCATTAACCCACCCTTAACCCATCTCTTTTAGAGAACTACAGACCAGTTTCCCTCACTCACCCTCCTCGTTGTTACGGGACCTGGTGCGTTTCCCCCCTTAGCTCGGTTCGTTTGGGCATATGCGTGACAGCTAAGTGGAATCCCGGAAAATAAACCGTGGAACTTTGACCATTGAGACAACAGTTTACTCGCGCGTGACTTGTATTAACAAATTTGGTCCGTTTAGAAACTTTGCCGTGTGAAAGCAAACCGCACCAAGAATAAAAAGCAACATTGTAATAATTGTAATGCCTGTTTCGGAAGAAAGCAATCGATCTACAGGTGTGAAAGCACCCTTAATTGCAAAAACACTTGAATGAGCTGTGTTCAACCAAGTCTCTGACTTTCTCACACAGAACAACCTACTGGACAGCAGCCAGTCTGGTTTCGGAAGTGGACATTCAACTGAGACTGCCTTGCTGTTAGTTGTTGAAGCCCTAAGACTGGCAAGAGCGGATTCCAAATCTTCAATACTTATCTTGCTGGATCTGTCCGCTGC
>NW_015649585.1:1137825-1161178 GCF_001515625.1 Sinocyclocheilus rhinocerous | reverse complement strand
CTTTAATACTTATCTTGCTGGATCTGTCCGCTGCTTTCGACACGGTTAACCACCAGATCCTCCTGTCAACCCTATTGGCAAAAGGGCATCTCAGGAACCACACTCCAGTGGTTTGAGTCTTATCTTTCAGATAGGTCCTTCAAGGTATCTTGGAGAGGTGAGGTGTCCAAGTCACAAGATCTAGCTACTGGGGTGCCTCAGGGCTCAGTTCTTCGACCACTTCTTTTTTCTGTCTACATGGCATCACTAGGTTCTGTCATTCAGAAACATGGCTTTTCATACCACTGCTATGCAGATGACACTCAACTCTACCTCTCATTCCATCCTGATGATCCGATGATAGCTGCTCGCATCTCAGCTTGTCTAACAGACATTTTTTGCTGGATGAAGGACCATCACCTTCAACTCAACCTTGCCAAGACAGAACTGCTTGTTGTTCCAGCAAACTCATTGTTTCATCACAATTTCAGCATCCAGTTTCTGTTTATCAATTTGCACTGGCTACAAATAGCTGCTCGCATAAAATTCAAGGCATTCATGTTTGGCTACAAAACCACCACTGGCTCTGCACCCCTTTACCTAAATTCATTACTTCAGACTTATGTGCCCTCTAGAAATCACTTTCACGGACTTTTACATTAAATGTTCCCTCCTGGTGGAATGACCTGCCCAACTCAATCCGAGCAGCTGAGACCTTAGCCATCTTCAAGAATCTCTTCCATCTTTATTTCACCCTCTAACTCTAGCATTCTCTATTCTAATTCTATTCTTTAAAATAAATAAATAAATAAAAACTTGCTACGTGTACTGCGTTAGGCTAACTGAGACTTGTCATAGCACTATCATGTCATTGCTCTTCTGTTGATTTTGATTGCTTCCATTGTCTTCATTTTTAAGTCGCTTTGGATAAAAGCATCTGCTAAATGACTAAATGTAAATCTAAACGTAGAATTAAGTTATAGTATTTATAACTAGCTGTGTATGATCAATAGATAAGGTCCCAATTTAGTTAGCTAAGTAAACGTGTGTGTGCGTAGTACATGTTAGACTCCGGATGGGCCTTTAGTCTGGTAATTCCATAGCTCCTAGTTGAATGAGCATGCTGTTGGCTGATCTCCTGATTGTTTTTGCAGAAATTGGACAGCAAAGATTCTGGCAAGCACAGCTCACAGGTAAAACACAAATACACAAAATAATTCATATTGTGTAAACTGATGTGTGCATCATTCAGATGAATCTAATCTGCTATTTTACATGTAGAACATTACTCTGAATACTCAGTTTCACAAGCTACTATATATAATGGCTAATAAAGGCCAAAAGCATAAGTAAAAATGTCTTAAAATATCATCTCTGTGCAGCCTGTTTATCAACCCCACAGGCTGCATTCAAAAGAGGTTTTACCACAAACACAAAGTAGACATCATCACCACACATATTCATTTAGTAGTAGTTTTGTTATTGGTAAAATACTGCACTGGCTTTGCAAAATACATCCTGGTCATCTTTATCTAAACAGTTCCACCCAAGACAGTGTTTATTTTAACACATAAACTCTAAAAATTCCAAGACAGCCCACTACACTGGTCATAAATTGCACTTTAAAATTACATAGTGGGTGTTGTGTCTGTATACGAAGGTCTAGAATTTTCTTTGTACGTTGGCTGAGGTGTATGTATCTAATCATTTTAGGTCTTATGAGGTTTATGTCTTTAGAGACCTCATGAGATTGTTTGACAAACACAAATTTCTGTCCTTTTTGTTCTGTTTTTGTCCAGTGGAAAAGAGGAAGATGAAGGCACAAATTGTATGTAGTTTTCCAGCACATTTGCTGCTTCTGCTTCATTTGTTGAGTTAGATTAATGATATTTGGACACTGGACCTGTCTATTGACATAGCAGCAGGAATCACTTTAGAAATTATTGGGCTGAAGAGTATGTTCCTCCTTCTCTCTCATAGTTTTCTTACTGCCTTTTCTGCTATATTGATTATAGATTTCTAAATAATTAATTTCAAGTCTTTGGCTTTGTTGTTTTATACCTCATTCTCATCTGTGATTATGTGTGTGAACGTGTGTTTCTTCACCACATCCAAGGTCTTGTCTGGAGGAGGGCCAGCTTCCATCTGGAGTTTATTGCAGCTGACGCCATGCAGCGCAGTGCAGGAAAGTGCGATTATCGATGTGAATATTATTTTGTGTGTTCACTACGTATGTGTGTATTGCAGCCTAACTGTTCACGAAGGCAAGTTAACTACCTCTTATCCTAACAGCAATGTTTAAAACTCCTTAACAGGCAGATAATACATCTCCAATGAACAACCTTTAACTAATGCCATTCAAGCTGGGTCATGGGAAAAGACAGAATCCAGACCTCATTCATTAGAAAAAAACCCTCTGTGCCGATGCATATGGCTGCAAACGCTGCCATGGAAAATGCAGCTTAATGCACTACAGCAGTTTGACTGATTCATTGCAGATGGCACGGGCAGCGCTTGAGCAGAAACATGGCCAAATGCCGGATTCAAGTCAATGCATGATTCTGGAAGAATTTAAACAATCACTCTAAGAGGCTTTCCTCCGGCCTGTGTTTGCCAAAAGCTTCTCATAAAAGAAGAGAGAAGAGAGAAGAGAGAAATGTGTGACCTTTAGGTGCAATAAGACGAGAACTAGAAGGGTTGCACTGTTTTGATGTGTGAGGTTGTGTGTGTGGCGTGTGAATAAAGGAATATCTCAGACTTTGATGTGGTAAGTAGTCTCTTGCAAAGCCTAGAACTGATATCAGCTCCAGCTGAAGTCTAACCAGAGGAGAGGGGAGGTCATTGTTTGGTGGCTGTTCAGTATTTGAATTTAGTTTAAAGCCTGTTTTTGTAGCTGTAGCTGTATCTGTAGATAGATAGATAGATAGATAGATAGATGTGAATACAAACGACCAAGTAACATGTGGTTTTCTCCAGCTACAAGTTCTCATCTGTGGTCACTTTTACAAATTACATGTCAGACTGAGTCAAAATGTATTATATTGATTTCAGAGTCAAACATCACCTAGATATAAGTTAGAAATGTGAAGAGACAGCTGTATTTTACATAAGAGCATTGGTTAAAGCTAAACCATATTCCTTCCGTTTCTGATCTTTTTTTCAGGAAGCCAGAAGCAAATATAGAAAGACACCACAAAGGGAAAATCTGGATCCGTTTGGGTTGAATGAGATTTATTTGGAAAAGTAATGAAAGTTCCCAAAAATCCGCTTCCTCAGTTCTGTTGCCCTCAGAAAATATATTGTGAAAAAAGCATTTTCTCAAACACATGAATGAATGTCCCGGGCTTTGGCATAGTTGGCACTGTAAATATCCTCTTCTTTAAACAAGATGTTTAAACAAGGTCAAGCAGCGGATACATTTTTTTTTTCTTAGTGTAAGAATAAAACTTAAAATTATACATAACCCAAGATATATTTTCGAAAACAAGCCTTAAAGTCATAGGCAATTTAGGTATAGCTATTTATTTTTCACTGGTAATTTAGAATTAGAATTTATAAAACTGGAATTTTTTTCCCTGAGTGTAGTTTTTTTTATTTATTATTATTACTATCTCTCTCTCTCTCTCTCTCTCTGTTTCTCTCTCTCTGTTTCTCTCTCTGTTTCTCTCTTTAATGTAATTTTAGTTTGAGATGGGTTTGGATCAGCATTAAAATGGGTGATAAGTTCAGATACATTTGAATCGTATTTAAAATAAACAAAAAATAGCCCAGAATACATTTCTAATATAATTAATAATATAGTTTTAAAAATGGTGTTAATACTCTTATAACTTAAAACGTTATAGTACTTGAAAGCATATGTTGCCATGATTTTGTGATTGGAATGTACTCTCTTTCCCCTTTAAGTATTGTATAATATATTTTGGCATTTGAACGTCATTTTCAATTTGATAAATATATTTCAAAATATATATTTAAATTATATTTTTGCCTTTAATATATTTTGGGTTGCTAAGGGTTTCAAATCAAGCTGCGTAATTTGAAGTCATGATAGTTGCACAAATAGTGTGAGGCGAGTTATGCATTTCAATTTGGGGGACGGGGGGAAATGGGGGGGTGGAGCTGTTTAAATCACTTACCGTAAATGTGAACAATACTATTAGTGGTCCACTTGCTTTAAGCACCACTGAATAGCAAGTGTGCACATCTTTATTTTCCCTTGTTTTCCATTCTTCTCTTTCTCCGTATTCTCAGTGGAAGTGCATGCTATTTCTGAACTAGGTTTAATCAGGTAAGTGGCTCTGTATGGGCCGCCACTTCAGAGAGCGCCACATTTCCAGACAACACATCTATACAGGTAGATAAGACCCACATTACCTAATAGCCTCTGTGGACCTGCGCTGGAGGAGGCTGGGAGAGTGACAGTGGCTGGTAATCTAATCTATGGGCACAGCATCACAGGCCACAGAGAACTGGGTGGAGTGAGATGGAGGCAAAGCTAGCCTAGAGTAATTGAATATCCTCATCCTTGATTTAAAACATCTTGTCATTTGATGATTGTGCTCATTTACAGCCTTCAGCGTGGGCGACTGCTCTGCGAGACATGGGATGGGAGGTGCCAGAAGGTGTGAGAGACGGCGAGGAGGGCCAAGGTCAGGTCTAGGGGAGGTGCTGTGTTAAACGATCAGGGGGTGGAGCTGTGTAAGTCATATTAAGAGGAAATACTGCATCACCTTCCTGCTGACACACAGATCAGGGTCATGACTCCTGGATGTGTGTTGTGTATTTCCCTTTAATTGACCATGTTTTTTGGCTGATTGATTACCATTTGTATAAGTTTGATTACAAATACCACGGGTAAACTATGGTTAGTGCAACAAAAACTATATTAATCATGTTTTGTTGTTTGTTTGTTTTATATTAAAACCATGGTTAATTTTTAAAGATTGTAACGCTGCACATTCATATAATACATATTTGCATATTTAAATCAGAATATAGTAAAAAAAAAAAAAAGTGAAAAGGTTTTTCTTTCTGTTGGGGTTGTGTTGGTTTCAGATTTGAATCAACTCTGAGGTTCATAGGTGTTGGAAAGTATATTTGCAGTATATGCCTCTGCTAGACAATACAAACAGGCATGGCCCTTGACATATGATCCTAAAACACCCCATATGGCCAAAAATTTACCTTCAGATACATTTAATTGTAAAAATATATATATATATATTGCGTCTCATCTGGCCATACAGCGGTGGGATATTTAATTGTATTTAAAAATTAATTAATTAATTAATTAACTGCTAATATAGATTTTAAAATATTTTTACATGAATACATTTTCAATCAGTTCTGATAAATATACTTCCTCATATTTAAAAAAGTAAATATTCTCTGTTAATGTTATGTATATCATTTAGCTAGCATGTAAAATGTATGTTCATTATTAAATATATTTCAAATATACTAAATATTGTTTAACTAAAACATTAAAACTTTTTTTGTACATCATAAAATGAAAGTGATATTTGAAAGCTTCTCAATATTCCAGAGTTTATCTGAGTCAATTGGAATATTAGGAGAGTTGTTTAAGATCTCAGTATACAGTGCTGTATAGCTGCGGGCCTGTTCTTACATGTGAGGTATGTATCTGAATGACATACATTCATTGACTGTAAGCTACCCTATTAACTAGACAAAAGTTAATCCTTTGGCATTAATAATTTACTGTCTGTTAAATCTGAGTGTAAATCTGTGCATATGTTCACACCCAGCTGGATCTTGTTTGTTCAAATGTAAGAAGTCGGTCACAGAATAGAAAACTACATCACATCAGACAGAGAGAGTAGAATGAGACCAAAGACAGGTATGAAAGAGACCAAACAACGTGTCCATTTCTAGTCATTAGCAGAGCTTTATTGTTAAACATATTAAAATTCCAAAGATACAATCTCACACCACACAGTTTAGATTAAGTACTACTGCACATTGGCATTTCTGCTGAAGCTGCCTTTGTGAAGTGCACTGAATTGTATTGAATGAGCACTTGTTGTGTGTTTATTTATTTATTTTCTACTTTCAGATAGCTAATATAAAATTACTGAAACAAAAAGGCAACATAAGCATACTTTAACAACTTTTTTTTATTTTAAAGTAGATTTTAAATCATTATGTTACTAATGCATAAGTAATGTGTTATTTAAAATCGTTAATAACCGATTTTTAAATGTACTAAATCGCAATTAATGAAATGGAAGTTTCAACATACATGACATTAAAGTATATTTTATACAATGAATGTCTTTCAGTACATTCAACAATACACATTAACAATATTTCAGTGACAACTGAAGTAATTATTAAATAAAATTATTAAAAACTATGGTTATAGTCAAGTCATACTTAGCCTAAGTGGGTCACTTTTAAGCACTTATAAGTTCAAGTAATTGTATTTAATATAAATTTAAACTATAATACATTTTAATTTAATTATAAATAACCATAGGCCTATATATTTATATAGCCATATTTCAGTGTCTTTATTCGCACAGTAGCCTACCCTATGAGCCAAATGTAGCCTATTGTTTCTCGTGCATTTTTAGAAGCAGTTCACACAGAATGCGTAAGACGCAATGTTAAGCAACTAAAAAAAAAGAAAGAAAAGAAGAAAGAATGAACGCAGTGTCTCGACGTTGAAAGTTGAACTTTTATTTATATTTATTTTTCTTGGCGTCAACTAAACGTGTTCGGTGTGAAGAGGCGCTCACCATTCTCAATATAGGTTATAGGTGTTTTTCCATAATGTTGTTTATGAGCAATTCAACCAATAGTTAAGGTTTGTAATAGCAGGAGTTGGAAATAAATCACTAGCTCATAATTTCGGCACATCGGTATGTGCTTAACATTAGCATCTCTGGGCTCAGGTCACGAGAGGAGGATTGTATCTCAGCACAGGAAAAGTTAATCCTGCCAGAGGAGATAACATCATCGCTTGGAGAGTAGAATTATACACTGGGAAACCCCATGGGTAAAGTTTTCATTTTTTGGTTTTGATGTGTTCATGATTGATGCACGTTTACTTCATATCGCCGCCTGTTTGGTTGGAGAGCGCGGAACTAGTGTGCTTATGTGTGTTGTTTTTGATTAAACCAATGTAATATGCATCTTAAAATGATTTGCATTACACTGAGGAATTAGTAAATGGCCCATAAGGTGAACATTAGGAATTGTGTTCTTTGTCAAAGACATTTTTGCTACTTAGCAGACAACCCCAAGCTACCCCAGACAACTTTCGCCAGACTTTGCGTTATTTATCTAAACACTAGACATGCCACAGCACATTATAGCCTATTCAACAAAAACTTACTGTTGCCAACTGTGAAAAAGCTCTTGTATTCACACATCACACAACTGACTTTGCTGTCAAAAGTATTCTGTTCAGACCTAGGTTACAGCCAGCTATGTGCTCGTGCAGAAAACATCTAAAGCTTTTCATTTTCGTCATCCTCCCAGTTTTAAAAATATTTTCTTTCGGGGGAAATGGTCTAAAAAGCCTGCCCTGTCATTTTCCTCATGCTAAAACTGAAGCCAGTAGCCCACACCCTGCACGCTAATGTGTGATTTATAAAAGCCCAACGTCGGAAGTGTGAGATCACGCTGGTGTCATTACAGTGAATTCTTATGCGATTCGGAAAAACTCCAGGATGTGTTTCTTTTTATTTCTTTCTCCTTTTTTACACATGCTAAATAAAGCTATTGATGAGGACATACCATAAACATCTAATGTTTTTATACTGTATAAAGTTCATCATAAACATTGCACACTAACCCTAAACAAAACCTTAACCTTAACCCTAAAAACTTTATGCATTTTATTGGGGAACGGTTACACAGCAATGGGTTGATCCCATGGGTTTTTGATTTGCATTTTTGAAAAGTTTCACGTATAGACAACAAAGTTGTCAAAACACAGATCCGCGAAAATGGCTTAAAGGGTTAGTTCACCCAAAAATAAAAATTAACCCATGTTTTACCCTCAAAGCATCCTAGGTGTATATGACTTTCTTCTTTTAGACGAATCCAATCGGAGTTATATAAAACATTATCCTTGCTCTTCTAAGCTTTAGAATGGCAGTAGGTGGGTGTTTTTTTCAACAGTCCAAAATAAGTCAAATAAAGCGCATCCATCCATAATAAAACATGCCTCACACAGCTCCGGGGTGTGAATAAAGGCCTCCTGTAGCGAATCGATGCGTTTTTGTAAGAAAAATATCCATATTTAAAACATTATAAACATCTTTCTTTCACTTCTGCTGACTGGCTTAGGCGGAAGCCATTCCGGTGGATGACGTAGGACGTAGGCGTAGCGCATGCAGTGGTGATTAGTTACAAACGCAGAAGTGCAAAGGAGAGAGAACAAAGCAAAACGCCGGTCACAAATTTGAAGAACAAAACAAGGATTTGTAAAGAAAAAATGTTGGATGATTTCGATATAAGCCAAGAGGAGACTGGTTTTCCTTTGCTAAAGTAAGAAAACTTAGCTTCCTTTGCGCCTGTAAACAAACTTGCGAGACTAGCATATTCTCACCGGTGCATGCGCGACGCGTACATCCTACGTCATCCGCCGGAATGGCTTGCACGTATAACAGTTAGCAGAAGTGAGAGAAAAGTGTTTATTACATTTTAAATATGGATATTTTTCTTACAAAAATGCATCGATTCGCTACAGGGGGCCTTTATTCACCCCCCGAGTCGTGTGAGGCATGTTGCATTATGGATGGATGCGCTTTATTTTACTTATTTTAGAAAAAACACCCACCCACTGCCAATCTAAAGCTTGGAAGAGCAAGGATAATTTTTAATATAACTCCGATTGGATTCGACTGAAAGAAGAAAGTCATATACACCTACACTGTAAAAAAAATCTGTGACATTTACATTCTTTTTCACTTCCAAAAATCATATTTTTAACAGTATTTTACTGTAAAATTACATTAAATGTAATTACATTTATTCACCATGTATAGTATGGAAATTTACTGTTAACCAGTTAACAGGTTTTTACTGTAGCATTTATACAGTCTTTTACTGTTAAAATCACAATCATTTTTTACAGTGTAGGATGCCTTGAGGGTGAGTAAAACATGGGCTAATTTTCATTTTTGGGTGAACTAACCCTTTAAAAAGCTGTATTATTCATGCCAGGCCAGTAGTTGGCAATGTCACTTTGTAAAGAAACACCACGCACATGCACACATAAGCTGTGTCCACACAAGCAGCGACTTTTGTCGCATTTTGGATGCAAAAGCCTTTATATAATATAAATATAAATTGAATTGAACTTCTTAAATAACTGCTGAAATAACTTTAATGAACTTCTTAAATAAATATAAATTGAACTTCTTTACTATTGGTTGTTGCTCCTGAAAGGTGCTCTTCATTTGCATAAAATTGAAGGATTCTAAACTTTGTCATGCCGTTGGTTGCCAACGGTCACTGTCGCTCGTGTCGCCGGAAATCTCCAACTCTTCACTGAAATGAATTGGATCGTGTTGCTTTGTCGTTGCATGTCGCTTGTAGTGTGAACAGGGCTTTACATTTAATACGCATGCTCATGACGTCAGAGTTTTCACAAATTTGCATATTTGTAGTTTTCACAGAAATGATAACGGTATTGCTTTCAAAAACTTTGAAACCCGTTTTCAAATGTTTGCGTTTTCAGGCCCCCAAAACGCTGCTGTCGTGTAAATGAACGGCCAAAACACATAAAAAGTTTTTAGTTGAACATGGTGTTGTGTAAATGCCCCCTTAGAATTGAAAAATAAAGGCTATGAAAACAGAGGATGAAATGAGGATGACACCAAATGTTCCCAAAGGGAGTTTTTGTCTAATGAAACTCACTCCTGGTGACAAATCTGTCTTCAAGCATTAGCTAAAAGTAACCCCCAACACACACATGCACACTCATTGAGCTGCTCAATCTATCCCAAACAAAGACATGCCGGAAAGACACAGAAAGGCTGACGGAATGCACAATGCGGTGTTGACAGGTGCATGAGCTTTATCACAAGTGGAGGTGGTTCCAACGTTGCTCTGGCACAAGTTACCTCATCCAAATCCCAACAACACCACCTATGCCTACAAAACACATTTAGTACTTATTATGTAACCCCCATATTCTGTTCTCCATCCCTCTTTTGTATGATGAAGATGTTATCTTTTAAAATATGTGATTTTCCAACAGTAAAATCCGAAGTCCATATGACTTGTGCCCGATATGTGCCTGATAAGTCTTCTGAACTCATATAATATCTTTGTGTGAAGAGCATATTGAAATATAAATATTTAAATCAGTATTCACTGAAAAGCTTAACATCCCTAGCAAAAAAATGACACTTTAGCATGATTTATCTTCATATGTAATTTCATAATTATATCTATTGTCTTTGAAATATGGTTAAAGTGTACTGCCGAATGTACTGACAAATTCATGGTAAACTAAAGAATAATTTAATATAATTTAATGTATTGAATTGTATATACAAATACACAGTTATAAAGTTGTAATTAGGAACATTTAACATTGATTACAATTTATATTGAATAACACTACAGTTAAAATATTTACATTCAATTATTTTAGTATTTTACATGTGCTTTAGAATGTTAGTCAAACACATCAAAATAAGTGTACTTCTTTAAAACATTACAAAATATTATTAAAGCAATTATTTAAAATGTTCTTTAAAGTACAGTCATGAAAGTGTCCCTCTTACACTTAAGTGACCTTTAATTTCAGTAATATTACCATAATATATTTTTTTAAATATACTTTTAATATTTCAAGTATACTACAAGTGTACATTCAATACAGTTAAGTGCACTTTTTTTCCCCATTTTGGAGCTTTAAAGCCCCCATTCCCAAATAATTCACTGAGTTCCACAGAAGAAAATTGGGATTAGACTAACATGAAGGTTAGTAAATAATTTAACTATCCCTTCAAGTATGTTTTTTGAGATGTTAAAAGAGTCTTGGTGTCCAAATAGAATATGAGGGATAATAGTGGTATCCAGTATTTTCTCAGCAAAAATTGTCCTGGAAACGCAAATCGTTCAGGAAAAGGAGAGCGAGACCGTGGGAGCAGTTAGAGACTAAAAGCTGAGTATGAAAATCGGTATGCAAAGATAATCCCGTGGTCCCTTTGTTCAGAGAGGGATCTTCTCCCTCTTAGCTCCGGCTCATGGCACTGTGTGGTTTTCTCTTTTTTCATCTCCACGGATGAGAGGGTTCTGTCTTTACTGGTGCCTGCAGAATTTCCTTATGCTGATAAAGGAGGGAGTGGGCATATAGGCATGGAGGACGGCGTCTTTGTGAAGCAAAACAGAAGTCAACAGCCTGTGTTTTAAAGGGAAATAGTTCTGTGGGTGTTTAGTGGCAGGTGTTTGTCACTGAAAAGACAAAGACATCTGTCTTATTTGTCCTATGCAAACATTTGTGACAGTCGTATGACCAAGATTATGTGAGTGGGTGAGAGCTGTTGCGTTGCGTTTCTAAAACTACCAGGATATGCAGAGGTCCCAGGGAACGGTCAATCATTAAACGTCTGAACAGAGTTTATATAAACCTCCAATAACACAAAGGCTTCTTTTTTATTGCCACTTTATGGGGGCTTGTGACTTGCGTGTGCGCACTCTTCAAAGTTCCTTCTTGGGAGCTACAGCTCACTTCCCAGCTGTCTGTTCACTTACATGCCACACACACACACTGGATGGCCCTTTTTCCACATCTCCACCACTAGCTCTGTTCCAAAACCTGTACGCTCCCTAGTTAGACAGCATTTTCGAGTGCCGGTTTGTGTGTTTTATTTCATTGCAGTACTTTTTTGACCGGTGCGCAGCCTCGCTGCTTTCTCAACATCCCATTTTTAAGACTCTGTGTCAAGTTAAAATAAGTTCAACTGCCCTGCATTCTTTTCTATTTTGCTGCACCTTGCATATAAAAGCAGTAGCGCATTCTGTGCGAGTATGTTTGAAATTTTAAAGCAATATCCTATGTTTCCATTGTAGAGAATGCAATTCCTGAATGCACTGCAGCAAGTTCTGTAAAAAAATAAAAAATAAAATAAATAAATAAATCCAAGATGGTGGATAAGCAAAATGCAATTATACTTACTTTTTAATTAATACCCAAGATGTAAAATAGTTCCAACCAACTAAAACTTGACAATCAATTTTACGTTATTTGTGAGTTATAGGGTGATATATTTATTTATTCATTAAATGTTTATTTTCATTATTGAGTATTGTCCTTTTAGATTAGCAACATGCTAATGTCAAACTATTGTGGTAGAAAATGTACAATGTTCCAATCATTCACTTAGGTTCAATTTCAGTTAGGACTGGGGTGTCTAGTCCTGCTCCTGGAGAGCCACTGACCTGACGAATTTAGCTCTATCTACTAATTAAACACACCTGAAATATCTAATTAAGAGCTGCGTCCAAAATCACAAACTGTCTAGTAGGTACTACATTTGGTTTGGACCTTACCCTTACCATTGAATATGGTTAATATGAATGAAATTCAGATATACTGCATCCACCATGCTGTCACTGTCACATGACCTACCAACATCAGTTGTGTCACTTCAATGGCATTCACAGCTCATCTCCTCTGGCTTAATGGGATAGTAAAGTGTCCATTGAATGCTCATCTTGCTGGAAGTAACAAGTACTTTTTGCCTACTTTTTTGTGTGCTATAAATTTGGATGTACTACTCTTGGTTTTTCAGGGCCTTCAGGGCCTCTACTAAAACCTTCTGACAGGTGTGTTGGAGCAGGTTGGAGCTAAACTCTGCAGGACATCATTCCTCCAGGAGTAGGTCTGGACACCCTTGAGTTTATCTGTACTCCTAATTAAACACACCTGAACCAGCTAATCGAGGTCTTTCAGATCACTAGAAACTTATGCTGCATTCCACTGTACTCGGAAGTTGGAAATTCTGATATCTGACTTGGAATTTCAAAGGAATCGCAACAACTCCAACTTCAGAATCCAATATGGCTGCTCAAAACTGTAGTAATATATTGTTTATTAACACTAACATTTGTCTGTGTCTCAGTTAACACGGTGGTGCATGCACACAGTAGTATCCAACCTCAATTTGTGGACATGATACTATGGCGTTAACTGTACAAAATGCTGCTTTTTATGTGTTTTTAATTGACTGGCATTGATAACAATGGATGCGTCCATCTTGGTTTTCTGACTTCTCTACTGGAACACGGTCCACTTGAGTGTGACGTCATTACCAGCTTTCAAGGTAATTCGACATCCGACTATAAAGGTAAACAGAATGCAGCATTACAAGCACGTATGTTGGAGATAAACTTTGCAGGAAAGTTGCCCTCTAAGAGCATGATTGGACACTGCTTTAAAGGCAGCTGCTTATGTAGACAAAAGACAGTAAGGTGGCCCATTAGGTTTTGGAACATTTCTGTTGTCTCTATGGTTCCTCCTCCTGCTAGGCTAAGGCTCTGTGGACACAAGTCTTCCAGAAATTTCCAGATATACAGTGCCAGTTTATTGTATCTGACAGAAGCCTCATACTTTCAGCCCCCACATATGCAATGTTACATCATTGTGTACACATTAAAATGTCAACCCTCCCCTAAACCCCAATGTCTCAGGAGAGACCAATTAATTTGAGGTGATTCTGACCAAAGAACTATTGCTGCATTTGCACTGAGGTTAAAAGTTTTAGCCTCAGCTGTTGCCTCTGTGCGTCTAAATCAAGCCCAGGGTGTTATACAGTGTTATACACAAACTTTGAATAATTGAGTTCAAAGACCAGTGCATTGGGATGACATTAACAGCAATCTTGAACATATTGCACATTTAACAGCCCCATTTTTACTGCACAGATGATGAACAGGCTTGTATGATTCACCCACATACCGCACTCAGATATGCATTGTATATTTCCTACAGTTAATCAGACAGACCTTGTGTGAATGCTTAGCTTAAGAACTGAACTGCAAATGTGCTCCATGTGCTTCCACAGAATTAAACACGTCGATGGTGAGGATGTTCTGAGGATCTGAGGAATGTCTGTGGGTCATTTGAAATGCCTTGTGGTTCTTGGCCTTGGTTATTGTCATGAGCCACTGCAGCTGGAAGCTGTACGTGCTGCTGCATGGTCACTGTATTTAGATTATGATGTGCTAATGGTGTTGGCTAAGGAAAGCATCACTTTCACTATTCATACATTATGTGGGGTTAGCAAAGTATTAAACTTTGCATTTAAATTTAACCTGGTAGAAGATAAAATAATCCATAGATTTACATTAAAGGGTTAGTCCACCCAAAAATGAAAATTCTGTCATTAATTACTCACCCTCATGTCGTTTCAATCCCGTAAGACCTTCGTTCATCTTCGGAACACAAATTAAGATATTTTTGATGGAATCTGAGAGCTGTCTGACCCTCCCATAGACAGCAATGCAACTGAAATGTTCCCAAGTCCAGAAACGTAGCAAGGAGATCTGTAAAATAATCCATGTGACATCAGTGGTTCATCCACAATTATACGAAGCTACGAGAATACTTTTTGTGCGCAAAAGGAAAAAAAAAACGACTTTATTCAACAATTCATTTCCTCCGCATCACCCTGGTGCCATATTGGAGAGTATCAGCTGGACGTAAACAACGTATGCTGTTCTGTCAGCTGCGTCACGCCGGATCTGATTCCTACGGAGACGAATTGTTGAATAAAGTCGTTATTTTTTTTTCTTTTGCGCACAAAAAGTATTCTCGTAGGCTCGTATAATTGCGGATGAACCCCTGATATCACATGGATTATTTTACAGATCTCCTTGCTACGTCTCTGGACATGGGAACATTTCAGTTGCGTTGCTGTCTATGGAGGACCAGACAGCTCTCAGATTCCATCAAAAATATCTTAATTTGTGTTCCGAAGATGAACGAAGGTCTTACGGGTTTGAAACGACATGAGGGTGAGTAATTAATGACAGAATTTTCATTTTTGGGTGAACTATCCCTTTAAAGGAGAGACCCAGGCCATAAAGTATTATAGAGACATGGGGGTGAACTCTTTGACCAGTAAGTAACCACCCAGAATATCCTAGAACATCAACTGCATAGCAATGCACTAACAACCACTAAACACACCGTAACAACCGTCCTGGCAGGGGAACATTCTTTATAAATCACATGGGTATACGTATTTTGGAGGCTACCCAACCCCTGCTGCCAGGGCCGTGAAAAGCGTCCTGGGCCCTGGGGGGCCCAAAAAGTCATCATGATTTCAACCAAGGTGGACCTTCCTTCTCCCATAAAGTTCTTAAAACAATGCCCAAAATGTGGATATGAAACAATAAAATACGTGTTTTGATAGCTAAACTGAAAATTGTTGTCTGCGTTTATCTTGCACTGTAAACTGATGGCACCAGGACCCTAGTGGTAGGTGCACCCTCCATTTGGTTAAAAACATTGGGACCCTAGTAGTCATCATGTGTACGCACCGAGGGGACAAAAAGATCTAGTATTCAGCACACATTGGACCAGATTGACTAAACAGGGCAAATTAGCACGAGAGCGCAATTCCAAAACAGCGCCGATGGGAGTGGAAATATCTACGAGTGATTTACTGACAACGCACAAATTAAAGAACACAGACGCAACATCTAATTTCCATAGTGACCAACACAATCTACCAAGCGCAGCGCATGGATATGTTCAAACCCGTTAGTGCATGGATATGTTCGGATTCGGATAATGTGTTCTCCTGGCATTCCAAATAAATTAATATGTGTGGGAAAAATCCTCTCCCTTCTACCACACACTCTCTGTTCTCTGCGGTGCCTCCTCCTAGCAACAACAAATGCAGCCATTTCAAGCGCAAAATAGTTTAAGACATGCTTTTTTGGGGCGTTAAATCATGGCTCAAATACTAGCAATTTGACGAGTGCAAACGTTAGTAAATTGTGTTGGGTGATTCATTTTAATACTCTCCTCCCATAAATTTTGCGTCTGAAAGGGATACTCCTGCAAATGCATATTCAATAAGGTCAGGCACAAAAATAACTGTGTCCACGTCTTTTCAGCGCTAATTCTTCACTGCACATCTTTAGTAAATCCTGAAAGTACTATTTTAATGCCAAAAGATAGTTTGCGCTGCCGCAAACTGTTAGTAAATCTGGTCCCATTATGCGTTAAGGGGTATGGGGGCCCAGGTTGTCACTCAAAGCACCAAGGGCTCAACTTTTACTTTGGAAGTCTCAAGACACCCAGAACACCTTATAAATATGGTAGCAAGTTTTGTGCATTTCTTTCCAATTCCAGGCTCTCATGTCTAACATCCATCCATCCAGTTTTCAAACCGCTTGTCCTATGTAGGTTCGCAGGGATGATGAAGCCCATCCTAGTGTCTCTGGCATAGGTTGGGAAAAACCCTGGACAGATGGTCAGTCCAACATAGAGCTAAAACTCACCCCTATGGACAATTTATTTTCTCCAATTGGCCAGTCTAACAGATCTAGTTTAATTAAGATAACATGCTAACACTCTCCCTGACTTTGTAAATCTCTTTGATTAAAAAGCACCAGTAATTATCATAGGGAAAAGAGGTGAGGTGAGAACAGACAAGCTTTTCCTTTTAAATGGATTGTCTGGTGCTTGTGATCAATAATCCCAATTGATTTTGGTCAAACAGCTGTGAAGCTACAATCCATTCAAAGGTTCTCAAAAATATGAACAATAAATCCGTTGAACGATGATTACCTTTGTTCAGAAGAAAAATTTACACTACAAAGAGCAGTGAATAATACAAAGGGATCACATTGTTCCTTAAAGCATGTTTACTTCAGAGAGAGGATTTGCATTCAAACACAGCATCTCTTATTGACAGTCAAGATGATTTGCAGATTCTATTGAAGAAATGGCAGCATCATTTAGCAGGCAAATGTTGAACACACATGCCTTATCCAAGATGAAGCTGCAATGAGTTCACTTTGAGCATCAAAGGCACATATGGGGATAGAAATATATTACAGATATGCAAACTAGATGATTGTAATATTACTTCCAGATATACATTCCGTCTTTCTGACAAATGTTGTGCAGTTACAACCGTTCTGAACAACTTGTTTTTGCCTAGTTAGTAAATTAAAAACTTTTACAACTAGATCTTTTACATTTTTCTGGAGAAAAAAAAAACTTGCCTTTGCAATATTTGCCTCTGTAATGCTGTGCGGCTACTTACCAAGCCAAGTCATATCTACCCACAAGTTATAAGTCTGTATAATATGATTCTGAACTATATTTCTGTCATGACTCACTTGCATCCACATAGATGCTGCTGTGAGTGTGTACTGCTGCACATATAACATACATGAAATTGCCCCTGCATATATGACATACATGGAATCGCCTAGTAGCAGATCCATACAGGTGGAGCTGGGGAAGGTGGAGGATTTCTGAAGTGCACTGCAAACTGTTACAGCAAGCACTGTCCAAGTATTTGAATGTTGAGCAGCAAGCTCATTGGCTGCTGATGCAATTAAAGCCGATCGGCTGCTCCATGTGAATAAGGATGTGATTATATCATATTGAGTAAGAACCTATCGGCCTGAACCATCGAGTTTCATGACAGAACTCAGGGTCCTCCTTCAGAGAGAATATTTGGTCAAATTATGTTCCTGACAAGCGGGAATGAGGCCATGTTTATACCTGGTATTAAGATGTGTCACGCTATCGCTCTAGATTACTCGCTGGATTTTTCCGTTTCACTCACGTGAATAAAATCATTGTGTAATGCTCAACCAGATACAACCAGATGTGTCAAACTGGACGTGTCAATAAGCTTTTCGCGTCATGTGAATTTTCAGCTCAAGTTGAATTTTTTTTAAATTCATGCGGAAGACGCAATTGAGGCTTGTATCGCACATTCGCGGCAAACATGTCATCCAATTTGCATCATTCACTTTGCCAAGTGTGAATTTGCGTCTATTTGCGTCTTTGCATTGACTTTGTATGTAATCTACTCACGTGAATAATTAAATTAACTTTTGGTGTGCACACACCTTAAGGCAGCTGTGATTTTGGTTATAAACTGTGTACTTCTGATACAACTCTGACCCGAGCTGCGCAGTTCAACATCTCAAAAGCGCTAAGCACCCTCTACAGGAGGCACGAATAAAAACAATTTCAGGGTTAGCCCAAAAATACTGGATCATTGAGTCAATACTGAATTGAACAATATCATGTAACCTTGTTTCTCTTTAAAATTTTATTTTTTTTGGGGGGGGGGGCGAGGGGGTTCAATTTTTCTTTCTATATGCACACATTACACATTTATGATTTCGACCCACTACATCAGCAAAGTTTCAATTACTTGTTTTGGTGTGCTTTCTCACAAAATGTTCCTGAACAATCACATATTATATGAGTGGGTGGCAAGTGGGCAGACTGTGGTCCAGAACATGTTCAGGACATATGAGCACTACACTTGCAATCTGGATCTCATGTGTTTCAGACTACCTATGTAGTATCTGATCACCAAATGTTTTTGACCTTGTATTTAGCATATTTAGACATCAGTAATTAGCGCTGAGCACTTGTGATCAGTCACAAAAATTGGATGTTACTGGCAGGTGTAAACAGTGACTCCATTCTAAAAAAGTTCTTTAGAACTTTTGCAATATGTTTGTGGAAAGAAAACCAAATCTTCAAAAACTAAAGTACAAAAGTAAGGATAGCAACACTATCTATTCTGCTGCCTTTTTGCATAGATATGTATAGATGCCCCATTCGACCGCTCCAAGCACGTAGATGCATCCGCCATCGTGGAACGGTCAATTTGAAGTCATTCACTATACTATGGGTTTGCAGACTATCGGCTGTGCAGGATTATGGCATCTTCGAATATTCATTGGTTACTATGGTGAATGACGTCAAGTTGACCATTACAATATGGCGGACGGCTTACGTATAGCGGTCCATAGAAACAGTCACTAATGAGGCATCTATACATATCTATGCCTTTTTGTGGGTTGTTGTTACCTAGCAACAGGTGTAAACAATGGCCGTTCGAAAGACACAAATGTACTGTGGTTCTGACCCAAAAATTGTGAACAGAATCCAGCAGGAAGAGTAGGAGGGGAAGGAATCAAACTCTGATTCCAATCAAGTAATTGTACCAAATATGAAAGTAGCTACTCTAAGTACATCTGGTGAAAATCGTCTGCTCACTCAAAGTGCTAGCATAGTTCTCCTCACCAAAATGCATGATTAAAAACATCGTTTGAGTAGCACCACTGGTGCAGGACAAGTTACCCAAAAAATTGTGCTTTTGACCACATGTTCACTCTTCATCACTCAGACTGGTCTGTCTGCACCCTTCCCCCTTCTTTCCTGCAGTCTATCCCTCATTAGTCTCACTGAGGTCGGTTCACACCTCATTGCCACCTCCATTCATTGCTGTATTTGGTGATAAGCCCCCTTTAGTAGGTCAATGGGACCCTTTCAGATTCAGCTGCCTGCTTGCTTGCCAAAAGAACAAGAGGGGGACTAACAGACAATTAGTTAGATTTATTCCTAGGCTTTGCCATTGTGGAAAATAAGCTGAGAGGAACACTTCCTCATTTCAGAGAATGTATCTTTTGGGTCTTACCAGCATCTGGTCTCATAAGTGGAGTTAGGGATGACTAAACCATTTGATGGTCTAATGGGCAGTAGGGGTATATAGTCATTTCTCTGTCACTGGGAAAATAATGTTAAAGTAACCGATGTTTCAATAAAACGTGTCAAAAGAAAAGAAAACAGACAAGGAAACATTAGTCCTGAGGCCCTTTTGGAACATGAGTGGTGTGTCACCCATTGCGGAGGTGTCTGCCGTCGTCTCCCTCTTGGACTTTGCTGTTGTTTGGAGAGCAAATTGGGTCAATAAAGGTTTTAGTAGAGAGAAAATTGTCACCTCAAGCCCTGTGAGGAAATCTTACAACTGTGAATAGAACACTGACAAACAAATAAACAATGTTCAAACTGGAATTTCAGAGGAAACTGTTTGGTTGTTTTTCAGAATGAATTACACCACACTTGACTTGTTTTATTGTAATGTTTTTACTTTTTAAGATGTTTATTTTCATTTGAATCATATTTAATATAGCTTGAAAAATGTGTCTCTGCTTCTCACAGGACAAACATTTTATTCTCTCTCCCTGAGCTTATTGAGTAGGCTCTAACATAGAGGACCTTGGTGGGGCCCCCTTCATTACAGAGCCAGGACAATGGCCGTGCTGCTACTTAAGTAGACGCTTCAAGGATCCACGGATGTTTTCTATACTATAGTACCTCCAAACTAATTGGAGTTTGAATAAAACAGGAGATGTTATCTGGAGTTTGAACGAACCTTTTCCTGCTGTTGAGATAATACATTTGCAAACTCTTAACTTTGTTGTGGTCATCTTTACTATGCAAACACAAACCGTGTCAGGGGTGTGTGGACATTGTTGTCACAAACACAAAGAATGGACGGAACAGCTTTATCTACAGAGGATAAAGAAACGGGACTTATCAGTCATTCCATGTATCTAGCAATGTCTTTTAAGCATTTAGAATGGGTAGTTCATGCATAATGTCGACATAATTTTTTTTTGTATTTACCTGGCTTAACCAGTCTGTAACTTTTTGGTCTCAGTTTTTCAATATAATATGTGACCCTGGACAGCAACACACACACACATATATATATGTGTGTGTGTGTGTGTGACCCTGGACCACAAAACCAGTCATAAGTAGCACAGGTATATTGTATGGCACAGGTATGGCACAGGTATGCCAAAAACCATTAGGATATTAAGTAAAGATCATATTCCATTAAGATATTTTGTAAATTTCCTACCCAAAATATATTAAAACATTATTTTTGATTAGCAATATGCATTGCTAAGAACTTCATTTGGACAACTTTAAAGGCGATTTTCTCAGTATTTAGATGTTTTTGCACCCTCAGATTCCAGATTTTCAAATAGTTAGTATAGTTGTATCTCGGCCAAATATTGTCCTATCCTAACAAACCATGCATCAATGGAAAGCTTATTTATTCAGCTTTCAGATGAGGTGTAAATCTCAATTTTAAAAAATGGACTGGTTTTGGGGTCCGGGGTCACATATAATATAATATAATATAATATAATATAATATAATATAATATAAATGTTGTAGCTATATTTAAAATGTAGAATGTCATTGTTTTTCTTTTGAGCGAGGGATTTTTTAGGATTTTTAAGAGGGGCTCGGTGTGACAGAAACTACAATCCCAGGATGCACTGGGTGAGCTGTTTGGTAGTCCCGAGGTGTTGGTGATGGAGGGGGAGTCAGGTCTTTCTGCTCACACTCCTCCATCCATGAGTGCGGAATCTCGCTGTATCCTCTGAAGTGCTGGGGCAGGCCGACGACACGGACTAGCCTATCTTCAAACCAGTAAAACGATACAAATGTAAACTTAGTTTCCGGAGGCTATAACAATTTATACAGAGGACCGCGAGTCGCATTTGAACGTTTTGGTTAGTTTTGACTTTGAGAGGACTGCCGACCGAAGTAGAGATTGGGGTAAAAGTTTTTTTCTTTACATTCTTTTCGCAAGAGTGCAAACAAAAACCGCACGGGTGGGATTTTCAGAAGAAAAACAGACGAACTCGGTCGGAAATCGCTTCGTTGGGTCTGTAAATGAGTCTTAAACGTTATGTTACTTAACGAAATCATCTTGACGCGATCTTGAGGAAGAGCACGCGTCTCTGCTGAGCATTGTCACTCATTTCAAACGATTCTCGGACAAGTCCAAAGAAAAACTGAGTAACAGCCGAGTGATTTATTGAAAACCCAAAAGGCTATGACAGAGGAAGAAATGAGGAGTTGCGTCCAGTGACTATTTGGGAGCCTGCATTTTGTGAACTTCTGAATCAGATCTGGGATTGACTCTTTTCAGAGAGGATTTGTTCCAGAAAGATAAAGGTGAGTAACGCCTGTAAATGGACTCTAGCATGTTCGTCTATAATACAATACAAGTGCTTTGCTGTTTTATGGAATTTGAATAATAGACTACTACTAGTGTTTTTATAAAAACGCTTGTACACTATAAAAACACGCTTTTTGGGAAGAGTTAGATGACAGTTGAATTAAGTTTCCAGAAACGCGTATAGTCTAGCCTACCATTTAGATTATTTCATTTTCTTTTCTCTTCTTGTGCACACACTTTTTTGCACCGTGCCTTGAATCATTTTGATTTGTTAAATTTGTCTCTTTTAACCTTAAAAGAGACAATTTGTCTCTGTTAATACATTAATAAAGAGTCTACATTACTTGAAATTAATTTGAAATGTATAGAAAGTAATTTTGACTGGGCAATTTGTTTAAAAGAGACAACTTGTCTCTGTTAATACATTAATAAATAGTCTACATTTCTTGAAATTAATTTGAAATGTATAGAAAGTCATTTTGACTGGGCAATTTGTTTAAAATGTTAAATTTGCCTCTTACTGAGGCTGACTGGATTTTTCTCTATATGTATGAGGACGCTGTGGGATCTCATTAGGCTAGCTTTCATCATCAGATGTCTCCATATCTTATCTGTTATGAGAACAAGTTGATGCGCGTGCCTGTACTGCCATGCTCGCTCTCAAATAACATCTCATATTTGAAGCCATCCAGTAGGCTACTGTACAACAAAAACATTTTCTCAGCAACTTTAGCAAGAGTAGCATAAGACATTATATCTCTCCTGTAGATACAAGTAAATAAAACCTTTCATGTTTCACTTAGTGGCTTAAATAAAGTGTTTTGGTTTGTTCAGCTTGTGTAACTGCTTTGAGCTAAAACATTTCTTAGTATTTTTTTACTAGCCAGAAATGGGACCTGACAGTTTCCTATCATTTTGAGTAGAAATTGCCACTGCACTATTTTTTTTTTTGTATTGTTATTTTGTTTATTTTTAATTATTGTTATTGTGTACATGCAATATTGGCCATCCATCTTGAGGTTTTGCAGATTCCATTTGCCAAAATAAATGCCTGAAGTTATCTTGATGTGAAAGGCAGGTTTGTTCTTGCAGCTGTTTATCTTCCCCCAGTAAAGGACAAACAACACAACTATACTGAAGCATGAGTTTGGATGGCACTGTGGCAGAAGGGTAATTCATAAAAATCGTAAAAAGACGTTAGACACTTTAATCCTGGAAGCGTTTCAGTATTTTCAATGACAGAAAAAGACTCTCCAGCTGAAAGACACATTTATGTCCTTATTTGGGCAGCTAAAGAAATGTACCTTTCACAGAGATTAATATATATTTATTATATTGTATTG
>NW_015649585.1:1131917-1137666 GCF_001515625.1 Sinocyclocheilus rhinocerous | reverse complement strand
AATATGAGTTAACAAATCTTTAGCCATCCACTAGGGGGCAATCTGCCTCCCACTGCTAGTCGACAGTTGAGAGTTGACAGTTGAGAGCAGAGTTGGGATGTTGGGGGGGCGCAAGTGAAATTAGACAAACTTGGGAGGGGGCGCATGTCCTAAAAGGTTGAAAACCCCTGCTCTAAAGAACTAAAACTACCAGCAGATGGTGGTAAATGTCTTTATGAGTCGATTCGTTCAAACGGCTGATTCATTCAGGAATTCAGTAAACGGCTCTCTGTGAATGGGCTACTGAATCATTAGGCTTGTTCGAGATTAACTATACTAGCTTGCCACCGGCTGGCGAGAGCAACCGCTTGCAGTCGGGGTGGAATTAAAAGTGGAGACGTCAAGTCGGACACTTTCTGCTCCCGGTAGTGACGCTCTCATGGTGTTTGCATAGTCTTATCACAGATAAAGTTAATTAAATCCAATATTTGTCAAATACACAGTAACGTTTCTATGAGCAACAGAAACACTTTTTATATACTGCTTAATACAGCGTCATCTGTTCAAGAATAAAGTTCAGCATATAAACACAGTGCTCGACATTAACGCTTGTCCGCTTGTCCAGGACAAGTGAATGTTTTGGACGGGCAAGTGAAAGAGAAATTTACTTGCCCAATCGGACAAGTAGCCTAACTTGAAAATGTCAATACCAAAAACAATAATAACTGCCTTTATTTGTGATATAGCCTTTGTTATAGGGGTGTGTGATATATATCGTTTGCGATAATATTGTAATTGTTGTTTTAACGATGTGCGATTTGACATTATCGAGTATATTGCAAAAATCAAACAAAACACACTTACAGAGTGCACGCATACATTAGGCCTACGTAAAGAAGTCTAGTAGGTTAGACTAGTGCCATACCTGTCAACCCTCCCGTTTTTCCCGGGATTCTCCTGTATTTTACCATTCTATCCTGCTGTCATCCCGTTTAAATATTTTCCCATATTTCTCCCATATTTTTAATCTTTCTATAAAAAAATCCCACTGGACGTATAAATTATATGTTTGCTACATTCGCCTCCGGTAAAACTCCCTTAATTTGTATGGCCCAAACCTCATTATACGAATAATCACGTCAACATATTCCAAAATTGTTCAGTTGCCAGATCTTGTATGAAATGCATCCTTCTCACACAATCGACATATACAAATTTCAACCCATTTGTGAGCTCAACTTGGCAACCTACAACCCAGTGGCGCTGTTGATATCTGCGCAGGTAGAAGTGCGGAAAAAACAAGCGTCACTTCTAGAAATGGGAGAAGTTAATGCACACGCCTTTTGCAAAGTGTGTCGTACTGATTTTAATATCAGACATGATGGGGAAAATGACGTTACACAGCACATTAAATCACAACGGCACAATCGCGCAGCGTAGGCACAGAAGAGCACAATACCGGCCATTTCGACCGTCATCACTAAAGGGATCCTCCATGAAGTCTGTTTCAGATTTAAGGCCTTACAAAGTCTTAAATGGTACAACAATGTCATGCAGAACACGCAGTTGTAAATGTGAACCGGTGGATCTAAAGCATTGCTTTTGTCAGGCGGCAGCCGATCTTTGCGGCACCACATGAAGTCGAACAAGCCTATTGGTTCACACGATTCGTTCAAAACGCGGATTCATTCAGAAACTAAACACAGCTGTGTTGGTCTTATATATATATATATATAAGATCTGCACAAGCACAACAATGTTCAAGAGTGTTGAATGATGCATATGTATACACACACATATATACATACATATGCATTCATATATTTATCATTTAACATTCTTGAATGTTGTTGTACTTCAGATCTTATGGTCTGTCACTTTGTACATGGCAAAGTAATTCTGTACCCACCTCACAGTGTCACTCCGTCTTTTCGTCCTCATCACTCACTAGATAATTTCAGGGTACTGCAAAGTAACCCCCCTCTGCATTCTCGGACTGTGTAGTGAAGTCTAGAACTTTCTGATCATTGCTATACCCTTTACATTTACCCAGTTACATATACTACAGTTACAGACATACTTTCTTTCAGTTCAGCCTTTAAAAACTCTCTCTGCTCTTAAGTGACCATTGTCATTTCAAAGAAACAGACATTCACAGATAGTTTCCACCTTTTCACCAGTTTGAAGAACGTGAAGGAGGAGCAGAGCGGTTTGTGAATGGCGACATGCTGGCTGGCGACTACATGCGCAGACTTGACCCAGACTTGTTGCAAGACGGTGTAGAAATGTGAGCAAGTCAATTAAATATGAACATCTTTAGGCAGTTTGTTCAAGAACGTTTGCTGAAAATATGTTTCCTAATGAAGACCCATATTGTAGCTTAAGGAGAGTTACCCTTTTGTTAAGATGTATTTCTGTAATTTCATTCGAATCTTAAAACTAATTTTCACAGAACATAAAGCTCATGGTAGATAATGATGTTTTCAAATCATATCTGGTTCCTTTATTCATAAAGCCTTTTTTTAGTGCTTTCTCTTGAAAGTTTTTTGCTAGTTCTAGTCAGCCACTGAAATACTAAAAAACTGTAACTGACCTTGTGAAAATAAAGTTGTTTAAGTCCATAATTACATCAATTACTTAAATTAGAGGGGAAATCATTATGGCTGTTCGTCCCTTAGGATCTGACCAGTGATTTTACTCTTAGCCGCTCCAGACAGGTCATCGGTTTGTCTGGTTTGCAGTGAAGTTAGAGTATATTGCAAAGCATCAGTGGTATTTTCATAGAGGGACATGTCATTGACAGTTTGAGTTGCATTAATCAAAGTCAGTAATCTTGTTTATGTGTGTTTGAGTCACAGCACAGTGATTTGTGTCAGAGTTTGTGTGTTGCATACGGTCACAAACACCCGTTTTGGTTTGTTGTGGTGATCTTGTAGTGGCCGCTTTATAGTGAAACGCTCTGTTGTTTGTAAATGAAAGGAAGCAAATGGATGAAGGAGAAAAGACGTGCTGTTCCGTGGGTGTTCTTCCGGTGGAAGTTTGTGTTGAGAGTTTGGAGAGAAGAGGAATTCTCTGCCCTCTAATTTACTGGGCTTGCAGGGCTGGGTTGGCACAGTAAACTATCGCCCAGCACTTTTAAAAAAGAAAGTTACTATTACACAACTGTCTGAGAGCTTTAGCATGAAACTTTAGGTGGAGTCCCTCAAAATGGAGAAATTCTGTTTACATCAACACATCTGCACCAAAACAAAATGGCCTTAGCTGTCTGAAATCAGATTTTTGGGGTATGAAAGGTTAGGGCACAAGATGACACTAGATTCAGCTTTGGTTGGGGGTTCGTCCGGGATCTTGGTTTTTCAAGAGCACCCAACCAGAGACTGTGAGTTTAGAGTAGAATTAGAGATTTGCCAGAAAACAGATAAAGAAGCAGGAAAGAGTTTTGTTGGTAAAGTTCATCAGCCTGGCCCTAATCAGAGGCTCCCCATGGAGTGGCAGTCTCTTGGTTTAGTGGGCCGGCTATTGCTCTGGCTCCCACCGGCTCTGGAATGAGTGAGCTCAGGCGTCCCGTCTCCGACACAAACCAATGCTGTTCTCTGGAATGTTCCGCTCCAGTAGTAGGCAGCGGTAATGAGCTGAGCCTGCTGTACACTCTCGCCATGTTCCCTTCCAATGATCAGAGGGAGAGAAAAACACACTGGGGTTCATTAATTAGGGTACTAACTTCTCTTTCCACTTGACTTGGTCTATTTCTTTTTATTCCGTGCACACTCTGTTGTTTGCCTGCGCCTCCTTTCCTTTTTCCCTCTCAAAGTGAACACTGTGGAAAGAATTTAAATATAATCAGCTGAATGTTCTGCTGTTTGTTTTACTTAGAAATAGCTCACGTAAACAAAGAAGCTTTTTTTTTTTCTTTCAAAAAATGTTTAAACATTTGCATCAGTGTAATCTAAGCCAAGTAATTTGATCATAAACTAATCCTTCTGCCTTACATTTTTTCCCTTTCCAGATTAATTAAATGGGTTAAGGGCTAAAACTACTTTAGGGTACCATTAGTCTTTCCAGCCAAGTTACTGTAACTTGACCTGTTGAATCATTATAAGTCTAGACTAAAAAAACAAGATGTTAAAGAGATTAAATGAGCACAGATTTGCCAAAATGTTCACTTTTTTTTATATTAGAGGGGATAAAAAATGATGTGATGAAGACAGAGAAAGAAATGTCACAGATTTAGACATGTTTCCTGCATGAACAACACAACCTTATATATTAGAGCATGTGCACTAGCTGTTCAATAGCTCCAAAAAAGAATTACCATGCTTTAAGTAATCAGCAAACTGAGATTTTGCTAACATGTTTCTGAAGTTTTAATGATAATTTTTGCAACTGTCTAGTTCCTCTTAGCTCACCTGCCCTGTGGGGAGTTTCCCAGACTGTGTTTGCCTTTCTTAATACTTCATAAATTAATTTAGGATAAACTGTAGAAGAAAAAAAAAATATATATATATATTTACCTTTATTGTAATATAAACGATGAGTTTTGTTTGCGAGATGGTGCCTAAATCTCTTATTTAGACCATGTTGCCTGGTTTATTATAATGTGTGTGTTCTGATTTTGTCATATGCATTGTTATTGTTACACTTCAGTACATTACTGGCACACAAAGCAGATTCATATTTAGGGTTGGTACCGTTTGAATTTGATCAATTCCGATTCTGCTTTTCGATTCCCAGTTTCAATTCCAATGTGATTAAAAAATGAAGTCAAACATTTAGATATCAAACATTTAGTTGAAGCTGAATACCTTGATCAAAAATCAGCAGGCTACATAAAAACTGGACTCGCCTAAGAGCTGTTTGTGTGCAAAATAGAGCTGTTTTTTTTTTCTTCTTTTTTTAATGGTGATTGTGGTTTTCTCATGATTCTGAAGAAAAAAACATTAGACAACTAAACAAAATCACATGTAATTTATGAATGAATGATTCAATGACTCTTGTCACTCAATATTTACTTGTTTCATTACTAGATGAATCAGCGTTTTTGAAGTAACTAATCTCTTGAATGATTCAAAGACAAATACATTTTTAACAGCCCCTTTTTGCCAGCTACTGGCATAACAATGTAATCGATAAATCTTTATTTGAAGTGTCAAAAGGTGATTTACTCTATTTTAATCGTTACCGTACACATTTAGTTTATACCCGAAACTTTTATCCGAGTACTTCTGTGATTATTTGAATGTTTGTAACAGAAATAATGATACTGTGTGGTTTAAAAGAAGCTGTTTCATTCATATACATGACATAGGGCTGTGCAAAAAATCAAATGCGATTTTTCATGCGCATCTCGTCAGTAAAGCCACTCCTGTGATTAGTAGTAAATCTCCAGCACGTGCTTTCAGATGGAGCGGCATTTACTACACAGAGCCGTAGTTCACTGACAAGCTACACAAAATCGCGTTCAAAATCGCAGGCGATTCATTGCCGATGAGATTTTGACGTAGGGCTGGACAATAATTAAATATCAATATGTATCGCGATATAATTTTTTTCAATAACGGTGATATGATTTTTAAACACATTTCCGATATTTCGATATACATTACCAGTGTTTCCCATACATTGATTTATTTGTGCCGTTTGACCAAGTTGAATAAACATGAGCACTGCACGTTTCAAAATCATAACACGGCGCGGGTGTTTTATATGAATGTATCCAGTGGTGTAGTGGAGGGTATACGCAGGTATACGGCGTATACCCACTTCTTTATCA
>NW_015649585.1:1127551-1131575 GCF_001515625.1 Sinocyclocheilus rhinocerous | reverse complement strand
AGTAGAATTTGTTTATTTTTTCTTTGATTTGTTTCCTAAAAAGAAGAAAAATAAAGACTGACATCTTTATTTAACCTAAATCTGTAATTACAGTTATTTAATTTTTGTTATATAATTCATATACATAACATTTATTAATATAATTTCATATATATAATTTGATTTAATAATAACCCAATTTGAAGCAAAAACAGAATGTTCTGTTCTGACTAGCTTTGTGAAATTATACTACATGCCTGAACGAAGCAAACTGCAGAAGCTCTGAATGAGACGCAGATTCACTCTCTGACAGCAGGAGGCGCACATGGAACACCAGATATGGCGTTTCCTTGGTTACCGCCGTAAACAAAGCAGCACTGCTGAAACACTGCTTTCATATGAACTATACAGACGAGATGAAAAGAAAATACCACGTAAACTTTTCTGAAGACAGTCAGTTCCCCTCAGAAACATTCATATAAACCCCCAAATCAATATTGAGGATTTTCTTCCAATAGTTCGTGCATCATGAACAATAGGCGCGTTTCCATTACAGATTTGCGCAAAACTTTGGCAATATTTTATAAATGTCGATAAAAAAGTATTGCGAAATGACGTCGTTTCAATTAACCAATGTTATGCGACTAAAACGTAAACTTTTGCCTCTGGCGATAAGTCATGGCAACGGATTTTGACGGATTTTGGCTATATTTATTCAAAGGAGGCGTATGCGTGTATCTTTACAGAAGCAGCACGGAGAGCCGCTTCAGAAACGTGCATCGCGCGGCTGGATTCTGGAATAAACACAAGCATTGTGGCCGCAAGCCATCCTACACACACGTGACTGACCGCTCGCTCGCACCAACAGGAGGAGGAGGGTCATGTTACTCCCTACACTGCACTCAACCTGAGGGATTCCTACACTTTCAGTCTTTGAGGAGACATGAAAAACCGCGCATACCGCAGGAACAGTATAACGGAAAATATTAGTTGTTTTGAAACTGTGACATTTTAAAATCGCGGTATACCTTGAAACTGGTAATCGGCCCATGCCTAGCCCTAACATGACAGATGCTCTCTTTAAGTCAGCGGCAGCACGAACGCAGATTTGAATGATCGTACGCTGCTGGGACGAACCAAGAGTGATCACAGTGTTGTGATCGCACATGTAAAGGTTGAGGAATGTGCATTTACAACACTGTGATCACTCTTGGTTCGTTCCAGCAGCGTATGATCATGGTGAAACCTCTCTTGCAACATGTTTAGCTTATCACAAATATTAGTTTTTTCGGCTTCTGATCGCAAGTGTAGCGCAACTTTGGAGCACTTAGATTAGCGAGCAAGGTTTTTTGGTGTATGTTTTTGGCTTGGTAATGATTAATATTGGCATGTTGTAGGTGTCTTTTGCAGTGTCTGGCAGGGGATTGGAGTTGGCACAAGCTTAGAGTCCGTCACCCCTGTCTGACCGTTCGCTCATCTCTCCATTCGTCTGTTCTTCTGGTTTGTAGCAGCTGCAGACATGGCTTGGAAAATGAAACCAACACAAACTCTATGGGAGCAATTGTATGTGTATCAAGTCTCAATTCTTAGTGTTTGTCCAAATTTCTCATCCTTATTAGAGCAGCTGTGAATGCGATAGACATCTCATTGCATTGTTCTGTAAAATATTCATCTCAAGGGCATTATGCACCACCGTTTTTACAGGGGCAGTAGAACTAGAAATGATAATACGTGTAAGATATGTTATTGTAGGTTTGATTTAGTGTGCAAGGTGATCTAGTTTCTAAATCTTATAAATACATATACTACTGTTTGGTGTTTGGAGTCTGTACTTTTTTTTTTAAAGAAATTAATACTTTCAGCAAGCATAGATGCATTAAATTGACAAAAAGTGCTTTAATTTACATTGTTACAAAAATTATATTTTAAATAGTAGAGCCCGACCAATATGGGTTTTTTGGGGCCGATACCGATATTAGGGAGTAAAAAAAATCAATATCAATATATCGGCCGATATTCTTTGTGTATATTATAGTACAATACCAGTCAAAAGTTTGGACACTTTCCCATTCGTGTGTCCAAACATTTGACTGGTACTATATATAGAATACAGTATATACATAAACAGAATATATATACATAAACACATTTTTTGCAATGATCACTCAAATGTGGTGATCAAACACTTACAATGACGTGACAGAGATACGTAATGGAGGCAGGGCATTTAACAATTTAACAATACACTTTATTATCCAAAATGAGTCTGACATCAGTGCACTGAACAGGACGACTGTATCAGCGCAGATTTTCCTCGCGCTTTGGACTTTGAACCCTGGTTAACAAGCAGATCTGCTGTGAGTTCGTGCAGCGCTGTCAGAATACATGCGATGCGCGCGTGTATTAGAAAACATAACGTTCTGCAGTTTATTTACTAACTGTTTATGGCCATTTCGCGATTTCAATCATCATACAGTAACCAGCAACAATCCCCCCTTCCTCTTCTCATTGAAGACACGCGATGCAGTCCTAAACAGTCTCTCGCTGTCGGTGCTTGTAATGATTTTTGCGTCTTTCTCCGACAGTTTAAATGCTTCCACACTGCGGTTGACGAACTTCGATGCATCCCTAAATATAAATTCACTTCTCACGCACTTTAATGCGCTTTGAATGTAACGTGTACGTTTGTTTCATTCAGGTCTGCAGTAGCAAACAATAGAGTGCGCTCTGCTGGACAAACTAAGTAATTACATAATTCCAAGCATTTTATCTGCGTTATATGCTCTGTAAAAAAAAATGTCATATCGGCAGCATATTGGCGGCATATTCGCCGATACCGATATATCGGCGACAGGCTCATATCGGCCGATAATATCGGCAAAACGATATATCGGTTGGGCTCTATTAAATAGCCTAAATTCTGTTCTTTTAGACTTATTCGATTTATCATTGAATCTTGGAAAAATGTATCAAGATTTGCACCAAAATATGAAGCAGCACAACTGTTTGCATCATTGATAATAATCAGAAATGTTTCTTGAGCAGCATATCAGCATATTAGAATGATTTCTGAAGGATCATGTGACACTGATGACTAGAGCAATGATGAAAAACTGTTTAAAAACAGTTCTTTTAAATTGGATTAACACATAAATGTATATAAAACCCTAAATAATTGTGCAGTTGTTATTTTTACAGATAAGTTGAATTTAAAATCTACTTGGCTTTAAAAATGTGACAGGGCTTGTGTCCAGTTTGAATGGGCATGACATTTCTTATCTGTCTAGAGAATTGAAAACCATTCACGACAATCCTCAATTCTCCAGGATATTTCCTCAGCTTTTTTCCCCTGTGTTAATAGGTGCACACAGTCAATTGAGTTTTCATTTAGTTAATTTATTAAGTCTAGCTTCATATTAGCTTTAACCACATTAAGATTTATTTCAATTTATTTATATTTTGGGAGGACAAAATCCCAATTACAAGCAAAGACACTCAAATTACTACAGCTAAACATTCTGAAAGAAAAACATCTGGCGAATTGTGAAATGCTGCTCTTTTCTGACCGATCTGCTCGTAGTGGAGTGTGTGATGAAATGTGTAAATGATGAGTTCCGATAGCTAGTAGGACAAATGGCGTGTCGGGGTCATGCTGAGGTCTAAACCAGCACAGGGTTGACGGATATCTGTGAAGGGTTGGAGGAGTGTGGTTCTGTTTCTGTGTATTTTCTTGCGTGTGTTTGTAAGAGCAAACAGATGGAGTGACCCTGCACAGAACAGCACTATGAAAAACTTCTTTCCACTATAAAATTATGTACATCAAGGTTTATGCAATCTGCTTTCTTCGTTAGCTTTGTCTTACTACATTGATATACTAATTATGAAAAAAGTGCCATGTTAACTTGTTGTTCAAAGTGATTTAGTTAATGCAAACTCTAAGACTCAGAATGTTCTCTCCTGTTGTAGTGGAAAAGTCTGAGATGAAAATCCTTGAGTTCTTAAAGAAGGTGCTGTTCCACTATTGACCTTATACAGCAAAGTTATG
>NW_015649585.1:1122980-1127541 GCF_001515625.1 Sinocyclocheilus rhinocerous | reverse complement strand
TATATATATAAAACATTGATCTATGCAGCTTATGCATCAGATGAGCTTTACAGGAATTTTTCTGTCAGGGATGCTTTTCTATTCTCAACTTTTGTCTACAATAAAAAAAAATAAACTGTAAGATTTATATTGTTAGTTAATGTCCTTAGTGTGAATTTGTACAATTCCTCAGTTCAAGTTACTCTAAAGAGATAATTAGCAAATTTGTTAGTATGATTTATGATTCTGAGCAGAATGTTTGCATAGTAATGATCGTGTGAGTGGAGAAAAATATTAACCAAATAACATCATTGCCTTTGTTTAACAATCCAGTCAAATCCAGATGGTTGCATTCAAGTCCCGTCCAATGTTATTTCCAACTGAATATACTGTTTCACTGAAATGTCACATTATGAAAGATTCATGTTGTCTTTAATCATTAGTTGTGAATATTCTTAATTGTTTTGCTTTCTGCTGTTGTCTCTCCATCTTACACCCAGTGCTGATGTCCTAGCTGTTTTTTATGGAGAGCTGGGCTGGATGCAGAGTTCAGATGTAGAGAATCCTTGATGATGATGATGAAGAAGACCATGTTGCTGCTGATCGCTGTACTTCTAACTCAGGCTCTTCAGTCCCAGGGCAGACCAGCCACCCAAGATGAGAGTAAGTCTTTTTTGTAGTACTCTTGTTGTATTGTGAAGATGAGTTAATAATAAACCATGTCTCAGACACTTTGCAATTAAGCAACCTGAAATAGTTTTTAAATTGGTCATATCCTACACTTTCATGGCAGTTTTTTCTATTTTTCCCTCTTTAATCCACTTAATGTTGCTTAAGGTTTCTTTCACCAAAAACAAGTGTGATTGTTTTCCACCCTCTGTCTGAGCCTAAATTAAACAGACTGTATGTTGCAACAGTATCATTAGGATTTCTTCATATAAATGTACATCAGTAAGGTTTCACAGTGACCTAATGTTAAGCTTATATGCAGGTATATGTCTGCATAATACATCAAACAATTTTCTTCTTCTTAGTATTCACGGTGAAAAATGTGATTTAACCAATTCCAAGTAAATTTTTAAGTTAAACGAGATTTAACTCGGGTGTTTAAAACCATTCAAGTTGAAGTAATTTGTGCATCCAGTTTGATACTTAAAAATTGTAAAAAAAATAAATAAATAAAAAAAAAAAAAATGGTATGCCGTGTTCTTATTCTTAAGAGCAAATAAGATGCTGTCCCCATTAAAACAAGTTTGATTATGTTGAAATTGTACAATACAATTGTATAGCTATGTTGTATGACTATATGCACATTCTCAAACCATATTCATAACTCTAATATGCTGTGTGTACGTGGTGTGCCAAAGGGGAAACACATTCTACACAGCTGTGGAGGTTTACACTTGGATACCATTCGTTCTCCATTTCCACCTCATATCCAAAATAGTCATTTAAAACCCTAAGGACTTTCATGCATTACAGTTTTTTACGATTGCTTAAGCACAATTTTGAAAACAGGGCCCGGTTTGTCAAAACACTACACACAATTAGCACAACCCTACAGCAAAGTAGCACAACACTTCAGATCATTTGCAAAATGGAACACTTTTGTCAAAACTGAGTTGTGCAAATCTAGCCTTGTGTTTTGCTCCTTGAGTGTAAGGTTTTGCTAATTGTTGGAAACGTTTAATTTTAGCGTGTAAGCAATCGTAAAAAACTGTAAGTCATAGACAGAGAGTGAAAAAGGGAAACGGGTTGAAAAAAAAAAACACCAGCTGAAATAAAACCCTGAAAAATGTGTCCTTTGGCAGCATTCCAGCTGAGTGAGTGCCTGTGGCTCTCACAGGCCCAAACGTGCTTCCGTAGCTTCATCATCGTCTTTTGGATTTCGGAAACACAGTGTTCCCAGGAGACTTCTAAATGCCTTACATTACAGTTACCAGTATTATAAAGCGAACGGTCACTTCTGCTCTGGCAGTTTGTGGAGGCTTTAAATAAACACAGTAGGTTTGAATTTATCCCAGATCTGGAGGTGTGAAATAGCTGCCATCTGTACCCTCCGGCTATGCAAAAATACCTCACTTTTCTCTTCCCCCACTATCTCTCTCTCTCCCTCCCCGTTGTCTCGCCATCCTCCTTTTGTAATGAAAAGGTATTTGTTGTCAAGAGTTGACTACTGGAGACGCTATAAATTACTGCTTTTAAAAGAAGACACCGAAAGTACTCCGCCCTGTGGTGCTATTCCACAGTGGAGATCGTGTTTCTGGGAAAACGAAGCACGTTTACTTGTGGTTGAGTGCAGAGTTGTGAGACCTATGGGTAGAGAGCATAGACCTATGAAGTACTCTTCATGAAAAGTTGAATTGCATGAGAAAACTGGTAAATATTACCAAGAACGCAGATTTATTCCTGTAGACTCATTGCTGGTTTAACAAATTGGGGGCTCGTCCGGGATATAAGTTATTTCGTTGATTTCTGACTATTTTGGTAATATATTTCAGTTTCTGGCTATTTGTTTGAATACTTCCCTAAAAAGATTTTGTTGTGACTATAATGTAAGGAGGAAAACCCAACCCAACCTAAATGTGATGGATTACCTTTTACCCACTTAATGCTTGACAGCCAAATGGCCAGGCATGCTGATACCCTCTACACGTTTCCTCTACTCCTCCTCTCCCTTCTTCCTCCTGTCAGGACAGAGAGCACTTTTCCCTCTCTCCCCTCAGGCCTCCTGTGGTGTAAATGATAGTTTCAGCTGTTGATGAGTGACTGACACTCCAGCATTTGGTTACATTTGTTTTTTCCCTAGGTGGGAATACAACCTACACAAACAACAGGATTTCCTTAAGTAGTGTTTCAAATTTGTCTAAAGACTCTTAAATGGTTTGGGATCAGAAGACTTTCAAAGGCCCAAAATGTATTTAATTGAAAGTGGAAATAAAAATCTAAATCTAATATAAATGTGGACTTATTTGCAAGTCATTCAAAAATGTTCCTTTTTCCTTTTGTACAAATTAATGTTACACCTTTATAACTTCATATATGGTTAATGCTGATAAAATGTGGTTTTGTTAGTTTTATTTTAGTTTTGTTTATATACTAATATAGTATTTGTTTTAGCTCTTTTCCAGTTTAGTTTTACTAAATGTTTTAATAATTTTGTTGCGTTTTATTTTTTTTTGTTGTTTATATTTCTATTTAGCTTTAGTGCATTTTTGTTTCAGTTTTAGTTATTTTAGTACTTTAGAAATTTTTTATTTCAGTTATTCACTGGAGCAACATTTCTAATTTTAATTTTTTAAATTTAAGTTGATCTAATATTTATATTTTATTTTATTTAACTTTGTTTCAATTTCTTTCAAAATATTTTAAAAGTTTTAAAGTATTTTTAATAATTTAACAGTATCAACACTATTCTGTTAACCTCCAAAGAGCCAAGCACACACTACAAGACTCAAGCTGATTGTCTTTGTTTTGGTAGGTGTCTGTGGCAATATAACATGCTCCAACTAGTCATGGATGCTATGACAGATTTCAAACCAGTTTCATACTTCAAACTACGGTTGGGCGATATTTCAATAACGATAATTTTCGCGATATAATTTTCCTCAATAAAACGATATGAAGAGTTCGATAAATGTTCGATATAATGTTTATGCGCCAAAAGCAGAACGAAACACGGACCGTTTATCCGTTCGGATCAAAGTTCAAACTGCCGCGCGGCGCGAGCTCACTAGAGCAGATGTGTTTACCCATCATTTACCATGGATTTACTGTAGTAACACTCACTGCACCATGGTATTGTGGCAGAAATTTGGGATATTCACACTGAATTTTATTAAAGGAGTAATGGTATATAACTGTAGCATGTATTTGTGATTACGCTATAGCATGTGTGCATTTATACTGATTTTTTTTAGACTACTGTTTTTCATACAAATAGGCTACCTAAAAACCATATATTTATATTCTATATGTGTGGTTTTAACTGTGTTTATCATGATTTAAATGTATGCTACTATGGGAGACCAATGCTTAATTAAAAAACAAAAAAAACAACAAAAAAAACTTGGTCAGAATAAATGTAACCATATAAAACGGAGATTGCTACAATTTTTTACAGATGTTACTGATTTTGATAATGAAAAAAAATTTACCTCCGCATCCTAACTCAAGCTACTATCAAATATGCATTTCTAAGAGACAAAAAAACGTGATATTATTATTATTAATATTATCAGGCAACCCAAACCTGTTTCTTTATTTGAAACAATATCACTCATTAGAACATGCAGAAACTAAGAAATAAATTTTTCTATTTAGATATTTATTTTGTTAAATCATTATAATGAGCCCAAATTAATGGTCTGGTTTCTACAACTTTCACTTTAGAGAAAAAAATCTAGCTTTAAACTTGAAAGAAAGAAATATTTGACATTTATCGTGATAAATTAGCAATATCACTCGAGTACGAGAGCGATACCGGCTCTATATCAGCATGGCTGTGATTAGGCCAGAGGCATGAGTGCCGGAGGCAATCACAGCCGCTGATATAGAGCCGGTATCGCTCGAGTACGAGAGT
>NW_015649585.1:1113497-1121874 GCF_001515625.1 Sinocyclocheilus rhinocerous | reverse complement strand
TTATACAACAGTTCGACGGAACATGTGTGTAATTAAACAAGAAACAACGGAGTGCCTAATAAAACCCTCTTTTGTGCGGAACTACTTCCTTCCGCCACGGATTCAAAGCTCAAGTTGACAGTTAAACATATGTCACTTTTAGAATTCGTATCAAGGGCATGTGCTGCTTCAATAAGGTTATTAGTGAGAAATAATGAGGTTATAAGAGAAACAATGCGGCAAGACGTGCATCCAAATGAGAGAGAGAGACCAGGAGGCTAGACGTTTCTTCTTATATTAAGTAACATACTCTACGATTAGCTCAGTGAATAATAAAAAAAAAACATAGACCCGGCTAGAACAAGCGGAGTGATACAAAATTGTGAAAGGGCGTTCCTGTAGCGATACCAGTACAATATCTCACGGTTATATCTCATATACAATATCTCAACCAATCAGATTAGAGAACCAGAACGAACTGTTGTATAATTATCGATATCGACTGATATGAAAAAATTATCGTCATAATTTTTTTTGGCCATATCGCCCAGCTCTACTTCAAACCTGTTTCAATGAACCAGTTTTAAATCAGTACATCGAAAATCATTCAATGAGTTGTCACTCAATAGTGTCCCCATTAGGGCTGTGTGATTAATCGAAATCTAATCGAAATCGCGATTTGAGACGTTGCGATTTCCTAATCGCAAAGCCTGCGATATGGACGCGATATTACTCTGTTCCAGAAAGGAATTTTGTATTGGTTTAATGGAAACTATAAGAATTTCTGTGATAGTTTCTATTGTTTTTTTCAGCAGGGTAATGATACCCATACTGTGCTGCACATTATTGGCAATATTGAGCTGAAGCTTGACTTTGCAAATTTAAAATCGCAAATCAAATCGCAATCGCAATATCTGTCAAAAAAATCGCAATTTGATATTTTCCCCCAAATCGCACAGCCCTAGTCCCCATTATACGTAATACATTGCTTTAAGGATATAGAAAAGTATTGTTAATATGTGTGTTTCTATCTGTCTGATTCCTGTTGTTCATGGTTAATGTCCACTGATGCATTTTAATGTGTGACTGTTTTCTTATTCTTGCCACATAATTTTTGCTCTCTGTAAAACAATATGACTCTCTAGAAGGAGATGAATAAATACTTTGGGGAAACAATGGCTGTGATTCAGCAGAGCATGCTGATCTCATTCCTCCCCTCCTGCATACCATGTGCGTGTGTACATGGCCACATTTGCGTGTAGGCAAGCAGTGATTATGTTTGTACAACCATGGCCATTGTGAACAAATGCCATTAGCATCCAAGTCCTGATGTGGGCTTTAATTGACGCAGGCTAGCTAGCATAAGACAAGTTAGGTTAATGTTAGAGGAGGTGTGTGTATGTTTCTTTTGGTGTCACACTGAGCCAGCACCTTCACTAATCAGTGACTGCTAGTCAGAATAATCAGATTAGGTCACAAAATAAACTTAACAGTCACATTCCAGTTTCTTTGCATTTAATTATTTGTGACCGTCTGTTACTGAGACTAAACGCGTCAAGTCGAACACACCTACTAGTTTACACTGGTTACACTCAGGGATATGGCGCACACGTGAGGCTGTAGTGTGAATGCGTCCCAGCCCCCTTAGGTGTAAGGCTACATTTACACTGGTGCGTTTGTTCTAAAATGAAAACGATCCTCGTCATACTGGCGTTTCCATTGCGTTTCAAGCCGGCTTTCCACTATCTCCGACAAACAACAAGCGACAGACCGGTCATTCATTTCCAATGGAGAGTAGCGCGGGAGCTGCGTGGAGTTCCATACACAGGCAGACAGCGCTGGACGCTGCTAATGCTCATCAGTAAATCAGTGGAAAATAAATAGAAATCATGATTCTGTCTGAGCTATGCTTTTTAAAAATGAACACGCACTAGTGTAAACGTAGCCTAATGGATGTGTAAACTGAAGACTATTTGAGCTTTATTAACTATTTGCACTGATTTATTGTGTTGGTTACATTTTGTTCCTTTGTGCAGTGGCTAAGGAGTCTTTGAGTTTGTATAAACATCAACAAGCTGAAAAATAAAACCAAAGTTTTTTTTTTTTAGATAATGTAATCTTGTTAAAATAGATTTCATAAAATTGGTATCGTAAAAAGTATCGTTCAGGGACCGGTATCGAAGTCAAAGTATCTGTATCGGTATCGATATCGGAAATTTTTGAACGATACCCAGCCCTACAGATCACTGGGATAAAGGAGAAAAGGAGTGGTCATTTGTTGGACTATTTCTTTGAGTTTGCTCTGGCTCTCTCTTTCTACTTATATATTTTCCTCTTCTCTGTACTTGACCATCATTCTTTCTCGTGAAAGGAAATCCCTGTGGTCATTCTCTTCTTGCATTGCTTCCTCTCTTGTTTCCAGTCTCTCTCTGAAAGGCCCGTCTGCCCTTCCTGCACGCCGCCTAAGTCTCACTCGCTCACCTCTCATTTTGTCCATCGCCAAAAAACGTCCCTTTCATGATTTACTGTAATTAACTTGATTTTCAGGGATGTCAATCATTTTTTTCAAATGGCTTGAAGCAGGAAAGAAAAAAATGCAATGGCTATTCCAGCTGGGTTGCTTTCCCGAAAATATGGACTTTAATCCAGACTAATCTGGTTACAGAATCTGGAAAATCAGCAGCCTTGAGATTCCATGAGGAGTGACTCAGCACAACAGAGTGCACTAGACTTGTGCCGGTATTCGGTAATGCGATATATCACGGTAATGAATATGCACGATATTGTTATCGTGGGCACTTCTAAATACCGTGAATAATTATATATTACAAATTATTCAGAATTTTGAATGCATTTTAAGAATACTTTTCCCATCAACTGGTCAAAATGCACAACACTGCCGTATGCTGCGTGAAAGACGCTGCTCACTCTGATGTAAATAAGCCGGACGAGAAGCACATGGCGGAACATGTGAGAGACACTCTTATATATATATATATATGTGTATATATGTGTGTTTATATATATATGTGTGTGTGTGTGTGTGTGTTTTTAAACAACCTGTACACCAAATATGTTTCCCCATCATTATTTTTTCTCCCTTTTTTTCCAGTTAATCCCCCCCCCATGCAGTAGTTGGGCCAGACTACATCTGGATTCTATAGCTTGCACACCGGTGCATGTCTTCATCTTGTATTGCATGGTGTTTTGTTCTTTTGAAGTGACTGATGGCTTGGTAACATGCCACTATTTAATATCCTGGAAGGAAGCATGTCGATTAATGACTATAAATCATGAAGCAGCTGTTTAATTTTCTCCCTGTGTGATTATTGCAGAATACTATCACTTGATACCTCACAGTAAACAGCTTCTCTGGTGACTGGTGCAAAATGTTTTCGGCATCTGCTCTGCTCAATCGAAAATGCCAATAGGAAATTACAACCTCATTGTCATGACCTTACGATCAGTCAGTGTGTCTATAATATGAATTTCTCATTAATTATAATGTGAAACATTTCTGGCTCACTGACACTGATCTTGTCGTGTCGTGGACAAGAAACATGTCAGACTGCACGTTGCTTCTCGACCATTCATTCCGTGCCGTCTTTAACGACGCGCGTGATGTCATTCGAGAAGGCGGAACTAGCGACTGACTTCCGAAAACAAGAGCGACTGACTTCTATAGCACTTCCGCTATAGTTCGCCAGCATATTCTTTCTTTGTTCTGTCGTGGTAGTCCCTCGATGACACATCATACAGGCAGGAGTACTGTTGCCACAGCTCCACGAACCTTTCCTCCATCTCATAATTCCACCCAGCAGCACCATCATCTCTCTTTCGTTTCGCCATGTTTGAAACCTGTGTATGAAAGAGCTTCTGTGCTGCTATTGGTCAACGTCACCAATGTGACAGAACTCGTCGTGGACGACAGAAAAAAAATTAAACATGCTAGTCTTTCTGTCGTGAAGCATCGCAGACGCGGAATCGGTTGTCGTCCACTATGACACGCTACACGAGCTGAAACGATGGAATCTTGTGTCCCGACGCCCATTGTCGTTTACGAATCCTCACGACACCCTACGTCAAGCAAATCGTGGCAAAATCAGGCTAAAATCGTGTAGTCTGAACCGAGCATAAGACTCAACACTCACACGGTTGCCAGATTGAGGACATGCAATGGGAATGAACGCAAATTGACAGTGGAAGGCAATGAGCCTTATACTGTAAGTCGATGAGTTGATTTATCCGTGTTTTAATATGCCTCTGGTCATAGAGCTTTTTAGATGGATGCTGAGGCTTTTTAAGTCAAGTGGAATCTGCAATCTCTGACCCAGTACATTTGCTGGATTCCATGGCTGCAGTACACTGTTTTCCATCAACTTGCAACCCAGATTGTCAAAATTGGCAGTGGGCGGAGTCACACAGACCAAAACAAAAACAGACATTCTGACACGAAATACATATTTCAAAGCAGAATAACTGGCTGTAGCATTGTTTTTCAGAGAAACAAGTATGTGAACTTAACATGTTTCTTAAATATCTGCAAACATATTATGATATTTTTCTGCTTCGGTACAGTCAAAATTTACATACAGCACCTTTGAATCTTTTTTCCCTGAGCAGTAAGCGTGCAAATGCTCAATAGCTTTTCTGTAGTATAGATTTCAAGGTTTATAAAAATGTACCTGCCAAACTTGAAAACAATCCAACCTTGAGAAGTATTTACTTATTTAAAGTAAACTTATTTACTTATTTTGTGGCTAAATAAGTCTATGCTAGCTCATCTTCTTTTCTCCTTCCTTCATTCTTTTCTGCAGTGTTTTGGTGGGGAAAGTTGATCCCTCCCTGGCCCCTGTTCCTGTCAGGATTAAGATCCTGTTAGACACATGCGAAGCAGGAAATACCTTAACTAGACCCTACTGAGGTCACCATGGATACCAGCCCAAAAACCTGCTGCTACAGGCCTCTCACTCATCTTTATTAGCAGAGTTAATGGTAGTGATGGGCGGAGTTACTACAGCGGAACTAGTCAAGAGGAAACCTGGCTTACGTTTGCGCTCTGTTTACTATTAGAAATGTGTCAGTAATGAGCATGCCAGTATCGCCTAAGCACTTTCTTTTCTTAAAATTGTTTTTAAATGAATGCTTTTTCACAAACTTTGCCAGACTTTTCAGAAAAAAAAATTCTTTTGTAATTTCCTTTGCATTCACCTTTTTGTTTTTGGGTCTTTTTTTTACCACAGTGACTCAGTAGGATATAGGCCAAGCATTGTTTCTTTAGATTTACTCACATTTCAAAACAATAGTGTAAATGTCGTCTTCAGCGGGTGGCAGGATTTCATAGAAATTTGACCTTTTTTTGAACAATCATCAAGTCCTGATGCATCTTTTACAAGAAACCAAGCATTCATATCCTTTCAGCAAGTCAAATGCATTGTTATTGAAAGGAAATTAATCCAATTACCATTTGAATATGAAGCAGTCACCATTTGTTTTGTAAATGTGAAAATCTCACCTTGGCTTACTGTTAGCAAAGAGTCAGAATTAGCATATGGTGTCAGTATGTGCTCGTCAGTCTATTCTTTTAAAGAGGACCCCCAACAGGGATAATTCTCCAGTGCACTACTCTAAGAAGCAGCCCCCTTTAAAAGAGTACGGGCAATTGCAGACGGGTGACATAATGTTGATGGACAATGAATCAGCGTAATTATATTTAGACTTCCCACCCCCGAGTCTTGCCCCCACCCCCTCTCTACTGGTCGTCAGGAGCGACGGGTGGGCTCAGGTGGTGGTGTCTGAGGCAGTGCCCCTAACCTTGCATCCCATAATCAAATTTCAGCTCTATCTCAGAATTGGCCTGACAATTGGCCCTTGACTAATTCAAACTCAGATTTGATTTAGCAGTGACTGAGGTGGGATCTTTGATAGATGCTTGAAGGTGTTGTCGCTCATCTATAGGATGCCAAACACTAATACTCTGGGGCTCGATTACACCTTTCTTTTCAAGAAAGAAGTTAAGATAAATTCTGAGATGTTCATAATAGGGGTGTGCCATATCATACGCCAAAAACGCCAGGCGCGTGCGCCCGATGAAACGTCTATATAAAGCTTGAAGCATCAGAATCGGCATCGGTATCGGCTGATCACCATGACAAGAAATCGGTACTCGGTATCGGCTGCAAAAATCCTGATCGGAGCATTCCTAGTTCTTACCTTTATTCTTAAAGGGTTACTCCACCCCAAAATGAAAATGTTGTCATTAATTACTCACTCTCATGTCGTTCCAAACATGTAAGACCTCCGTTGATCTTTGGAACACAAAGTAAGATATTTTTGATGCATTCTGAGAGCTCTCTGACCCTCAATAGACAGCAAGGATCCTAACACGATCAACGTCCAGAAACGTAGCAAGGAAATCGGTAAAATAATCCATGTGACATCAGGGGTTCAACTGTAATTTTATGAAGCTACGAGAATACTTTTTGTACGCAAAGAAAACAAAAATAATGACTTTATTCAACAATTTGTCTCCTCCGTGTCACTGTAGCGCCATTTTGGAGAGAGTATCCTCTGAACGCAAACCGTGTGGTGCGGCTGACACACAACAATTGAATTGAATTGAACCCTTGATGTCACATGGATTATTTTACCAATCTCCTTGCTACGTTTCTGGACGTTGATCGTGTTACTTACATTGCTGTCTATCGGAGGGTCAGAGAGCTCTCAGAATGCATCAAAAATATCTTCATTTGTGTTCCGAAGATGAACCGAGGTCTTATGGGTTTGGAACAACATGAGGGTGAGTAATTAATGACAAAATTTTCATTTGGGGTAGAGTAACCCTTTAAGTTAGAAAATAAGAAAGAAAGAAAAAAAAAACGGTTAAGAAATGTGTCGCAAATCTTGTCCCTGGATTCAGTAACAGATAAAATAAATTAGATAAATTAGATAAAATACAAATGTTTACTGTATGGCAAGTGTGCATGGAGATTGAATGGAGAAGCTATATCAGATAGTATATAGTAATTAATTTAATGAAGAATTAAATTTAGAGAAAGAATTTTGATTGATTTGACTAGGCCAGTTAATTTAGTGCAATTAATTATTGAAACATTTCTTTTGAAAATAGTGCACTAATTATGCCCCCGATCTCTATTAAACGTCCCTAATTAATTTTATTAAACTTAACTAATTTCTTACATCTTGTTCTTAGTGTTAGCCCTGGTCGAGCCGATGCCGTACACTTTGTATCCGGGGGACAAACTGGAGCTAAGCTGTAAAAGTATAGAGGAGACACAGGAAGTGACCTGGACTAAGGACCACGTTCCCCTGGTTGACGGAGAGCACACTCGCCTGCATAACCATCAGATGGAGATTGAAGCAGTAGAGCCGGCCGACTCTGGTCTGTATGCTTGCTTTGCTCAGGGACCCAACAGCAACCATACAGATTACTTCAGTGTCAACATTACAGGTGAGAAATAAACTGAATAAGATATTACTGATTGATTTTTTTGCGGGTTGATTTTTGTATTGTTTACAACAACAAATTTAACCTAAATTTTTGTTCTCAATCAGATGGATTGGCTTCTTCAGAAGATGATGAAGAAGATGAGTCTTCCTCAGAGGAGACCAAGCTATTGAGTGACCAGAAACTGCTTCGTGAGTCACCCTCCTCTCTTAGTCAAACTGTCTGTGCTCAAAACTCTGACTCAAAGATCTGTAAATGTCAATAACAGTATCTGTTTCTTACGAAATTGTTAGAATTTGCCTTTAAATTAGGAACTATAACACATTTTTGTCTTATAAACCACAGGCGTCTTGTGTGGAATGTGCCTTTGTTCATTAGACTGAAAGTCTTTATTACTTTTGATGGATTACTCTTTGAGTCCCAAGGGCACTATTTAGCCACTCAGGAGTGAAACCAGCAACCAACACCCAAATCTCACACACTTTGATCTGCCACTTTGGATTACCGTTCTAAAATAGTCATGGCCTTGGTATTGTTCACATTCAGGGTTTGAAATTAACTTTTTCACTCACCAGCCAATTTGGCTACTACATTTTTAAGTTACCGGCCATTCATAATTTCTACTAGCCAAAAAAAATAAACAAATAAATTATGAAAAAAAGGCCAGACGTAAGCCAACAGCTTGAGGCTGTCCACACAAAGTGACCATTGCAAATCATTTGTACTTTGTCAGACAGTAGGCCTACGTCATAAATAGAACGAGGCATCAGTTTACTGTCGGTGATTTGTCGTACTGTGCTGTGCCACATCCAGTGTAGGCCGCATCACCGATTATAATGGGTTCTATAGTATTTTGTCGCATCTGGTGTAGACACGATGCGAGTCTTCAGGCATTTTTTGACTTTTCGTTATTGCTTCAATGCAAAGGAA
>NW_015649585.1:1113333-1113487 GCF_001515625.1 Sinocyclocheilus rhinocerous | reverse complement strand
AAATCGTGGCGGAAGCGCAGCGCTGTGCGGGAGACTGATCCCGCTCTGCTTTAACACGTGGCTGGTGGATGCACCTGGTAGCACCGCTTCACACTTTTTGGAGTACTTGCTTTTTGCAGTTTCGCGTGGGCTGTAATTTAAAAACAGCGCCTAA